>NC_079219.1:5208267-5220767 GCF_029633865.1 Lampris incognitus | reverse complement strand
AAATATACCCGATTCAATGAGCTGGCTCTTCCGAGTTGCCGAGGACCGCAGCGTGAACGCAGCTGATACTGAAAATCAAATATGGAGGCATCTATCATTCTCATGATCGACATAACGTTAGTTTGGAAATTTACAAAATACACTCCAAAAGAGATGCTGTACGGTTTGCTGTGTCAGGAGACCAACACAGGTGGCACATGTACCCATATCATTTAGTATAGTGTTATTTTAAGACTATTTTAGCATTAGCAGCTATATAGCTAGCTAGCTGGCTTTAAGTCTCCCGACACTCTTGTCCGCTGTGGGGAAGGGAATGATTTCCTTCGCATCAGTGGTAATATGATAGCACCTTGAAGACAGGCTGGAGGGGTTACTAGTGAACTGGCTGTACTATGCAAGTACATGTATGTGTGCTGTATGTATGTATGTGTGTATATACACACACACACACACACATATATATATATATATATATATATATAGTGTTTTTTTTCTAAAACCGTCAATGGTGTTCTAAGTGCTCAACTAATGAGGAGCGGAATATCAACACAGATACAGGAAAAACAGTTTTCCTGTATCTGTTTAGCAACTGATGAGTGCGCGTCGCACTAAACTGGCCTGTACTGCAATTTATTAAAACCGTTTTTTTCCCCTGTATCTATGTTGATATATATATATAGAGAGAGAGAGGGCTGTCAATCATGTTCACACCCACCACCACGCCTCGTCTCGATTGTCAATCATCCACCGTCTACCAACCCTGATAAAACCTATAGCAGCTGTCAGGTGTGCTGCACCAAGCTAAATTGCGCCCCCCAGAATTTTTTAGCACCAGCCGCCACTGATACTGGCACACTCTGTCATGTCCATCTGCCTCAGGCATGTATGCAAGTAACCTGCTAAAATCTATTTCAGCATCTCTGATATATTCTTTGCACCTTGTTACCTCGTATATCCCCTGTACAAGTCAGTCCTTGTGTACACATCTGAAGCTTGTTGTGTTGTAGTGTTGTTATCCTATGTTAAGTACACTGAGAGAGACACGAAACCAGTCAAATTCCAGGTGTGTGCAAACCTACGTGGCCAATAAACATGGTTCTGATTCTGATTTTGTCAAGGTGTTCTAGAGATTCTGACAGTGTCCCTCAGTTGGAAGTAACAGAGGCTGAACTTGAACTCACGGGTGCATCTGTTGGTTTCTGGGTTTCTCATGCCAAAGTATCCCACGGGGCAGGAGGCCAGGCACACGCCGATCTGACGAATATCATTGCGCTCCAGGAAGATGAAGAGTTTAGGTTTACACTTCACACAGCCATTATACTCGGAGCAGCGATCGCACCCCTTCGGACAAGATGGTGGCCCCTCAGTGCTAACTGTAGAGGAGGAAAAAAAGGGAAATAGAGACGTCAGGGGACAGGGGTGTAGGTAGGAGAAGAAAGAGAAAATGACCACGATGGAACAAAAACATCATGAGGCAGCATCACATCTACGATAACAGATTCTTCATATCATTCATGTGGATGACAAAATCGTCCCGATGTGATACCATCAAAAGACGCTGAATAATAATCTTGAATTTCTGCCCAACGATACACGTTCATCGCCACACATGACCATAATCCTGCCAGTGCTTTTTTTGTTGTTGTGCCAATCAGAGGCCGGGGCAAACATCTACGCTTGAACAGTGTTCCTCGCTGTTAACTTGAAGCTACATACCCTAAAACCTTATGAGAGATTTTCAGTTGGCAAAAAAAACTGAGTATTTGGTATTAAAGTCCTGCCAAGGACCACTGAAAAACACAACGTGACATCACACAGGGCCCCCCGAGCTCATGTAAGAAATGATGCGACACCAGAATTGGCAACTGACCGCCAGCAAGACACGGTCACGCGGCTGAGGGATAAATATATGTAAATCCTCTCTCCGAGTTTCTGTGTTCGGGCATATTTTAACTGAGATCGATTAGAAGTCTGCAAAGCTGTGTAGAAACTTGTCCCCAAACATCTACAGATACCGTGCAGCCACACGTACACCGGCCTAAGTTCATACTTCATATCTCAATTCCCTCATCTTCCGGGAAGAAAAATAGGCCGTACGGGGCGCTGGCAATTTAAATCACTGCTTGGAAAAACGTGTCAAAATGTCACGTCCTGCTCTCGAGCCCTTTGGTGACGAATAACAGTCATCAGAGTTGATCTATGGCCCTGTGCAGTGTTAAGACCTAAATCTACGTCCGCTCACATAGCAATCCATCTGCCCACCTGTCTCCCAGAGATAAGACGGATGTCTAAAAAGTGTCCTCCCGTGAATCAATTACTACACTGCGTCCTAGTTAGTGTTAACCCGCCAGCTGCGGCGGAATAGCCTTGACGGTCCGGTCTTATCAGCTCATCAGCTGCTAATAATGACAAAAGTAATGATGGTCTGGAAGCACAATATCTACACTACACTGCATAGCGAAGACTGACTGTAAAGTTGAAAATGTGATGTTGCAAACGGTTTGTGACCCGTGGCTGATCGAGAGAAAGCGAAATTCCTCGGTCCGGAGCGTGAGGAGGAGCAATATGAACTACTCTCCTCTCTGGAAGAGGATGGTTTTCGGTTTGATCTCTGCATTCCTTCGTACTCATTCTCAGACTAGGGAGAGAAGACGCGAGGCCCACGGGGAGGAAAACAAGACTTCTCTGATGTCAGGGTAAATCTGCTGAAAAGCTATTTGCCAACCCTGGAAAGATGGTTAAAGGAAACAAGGGATCTGATGAAAAACAAGATTTGAACCCCTCATGACAGCCCTTCATTACGAATCGCCGAGAGCTGTATCTCACTGAGGTGTAATCCCCAGGCCTCATCTGCAGTCTGTCCAACAGGGGGGATATAGTACTTACAGAAATCCCCAAATTGGACATGGCCCTCTAGAGGGCGCTCGTGTCTACTTTACACAGCTCGGCTGCTTCTGCCGCCAAAAGCTCAACACAAACTCTCAGCAGCGTGAAGCTTGGGTGGGACATGAGCAGTTTCCGAGCGTCGCATGAGTGTATTGCAATCTTCTTCTTTCTTTTTCTTTAATTATTATTATGATTATTCTTTTTTTATGGCACAATTTTCAGTGAGAAACCCTCCTCCTTTTAACCCTTTCTGTGGTTTGCACGTGGCACAACGTGCCGCTGTGGCCTCGGTTTGATGTGAGCTCTGCTACACTGGGATGAGTCCCGGGGAAAAAGAAAAACCGAGTTGACAAAACGGAAAAACGGAGCTGCTGTGCAGGATGTAAGTGAAGCGTGGTGATGACGTCAGGCTGACGCGGGAAAGTAAATTCTTTCGCCGAGCACACGCGGTGTCGTGGGTGCACGGCACGGCCGTTGCGTGACTTTGTTGCGAGCGCGCGGGATCGTCGTGTTGGCCTTGTCGTCGGACGTACTGTGTGCACACTTGCAGCTGAGCGGCTCGCGTTGCGTGTGGTTTGTGTAACGCTGCGGCGTTGCCGTTGCAGAGGAGACGCTTTTGCACGTCTGTCGACGGCGTTTCTGTGAACTCCTACCTTGAATGAGACGGCACGGGCACGTGACAGAATACGAGGGGGCGGCTAAGGGAGAATAGCGGTGCAGAAAAAATAATATTTATATATATATTTGCCAATTTTCTTGACGACGAAGATGATAATCTTAATTTAAGGGGGGGGAAGCGCACACACACACACACACACACACACACACACACACACACACACACACACACACAAAATCTCCCACATCTTACACCTGCACGTATTTTGAGATACACTTCCAAGCAATTATTGAGGGGTTGCGCGCACCCCCCCCACCCCACCCCCACCCCCATGAAACTACACAGTTAAACTAAAGTTCAGCTCGTGAGGGGTTTAGAAGTCGGTATAATGAGGGGGGGGGGGCTTCACATCTAAAATTGTATAATGGTTCGGAGCACGAGAAAGCACAGGGAGCACGCAACACGTTTCAAGCAAAGCAGTCTTCATCTTCATCGGGCAGTGTGAGGCACAAAGAGAGAGGGGGGGGAGAGAGGGAGGAGGGGGGGGGGCAACACATTACAAGCAACACTGCCCAAGTGCGAGGTGGGAACCGTCAGGTACTCATTCCATCACGTGCAGGGGAGGGGGAGGGGGGGGGAGAGAGGGACGTGGTTCTGAAGGTGAATCAGTCGCAAACCCCTCTATAAACATCCTTAATACCCATAAAAGCCCCAACATAAAGCCGAGACGGAATCATAAAACAGAAAGAGGCAAAGTTTGGGGGGGGGTCATGTTAGGGGGAACCGTGAAAGCGCCGTAACCCGCCTTAGCGAAGCAAAGGGGGGACGAGACGAGAGAGAAACTAAACAACACGTTATCTTTACTGCGGCCGTAAAGGCGTTTTATAAGACACCGCCGAGCCCCGTGACTCGCACCGCAGAACCTGAGAGCGGCGGCGGGAGGGCTGGAAACTCAGCCGGACAGGAGTCCCGGGGGGGGGGGAGAGCGGGAAGAAGAGCCAGGCGGCACAAGTTAAAAACAGAAGGGAACGACATAGAAAATGTGGAGGACTCACTCCGTCTCTGTCTCCTCGCCTTGCTGAGCTTGAGGACATCGCCGTGACCCATGGAGCCGAGGAAGACCATTGCCAGCGCCACCAGTCCCAGCTGCATAGTCCCTGCTGCCGTCCCGGCCAGGCGGGGGTCCCCCCCTTCCCCCCCTTGTGGCCGGACAGATCAGGTAGGACCCCCCCCTACCCCTACCCCTACCACCACCCCTCTTCCACGCCGAGACAGGTGGATCCCTTTTCTTCTTCTGCAGGGGGGAAGCGGATTCCTCCTCTCCGCTGCGCTCTGCAGCTACCGCTCTCTCTCTCTCTCTCTCTCTCTCTCCCCCTCTCTCTCTTCTCTCTCTCTCTCCCCCTCTCTGTCGCTCGCGCTCTCTCTCCCCCTCGCTCTCTCCTCTGCTCGACGGCGCGCGGCTGCGATTTCAAACGAGCTCAGGGGCGGTAGTCTCGCAGTGACACGGAGCGAGGCTTGAGGGATGGATGGATGGATGGTGGGATGGATGGATGGACAGACGGGAGAAGGAGGTTGAGGAGGGCTCCGCAGAAGACTGGCGTGGAGGAGGAGGAGGAGAGTGGAGAGAAAGAAAAAAAAAGGAGAGGAGAGGAGAGGAGAAATGTGGCGCTTCTGGAAGTTCAACCCATGGAGCTCGCGGCCGGCTGGCAGGGAGGCGGGCGGCCCGCTGCTGCTGGGGCGGCGCCAGGAGAGAGCGATGCGAGTGAGCGGCTCAAACCAAGAGCATGTGTCTTATTAAAGATGCTCGGAGGAGACACGAAGGGGGGAGGAGGAGGGTTCACCCGAGGAGGGAGGGAGCTGGATTTTTTTTCTTTCCTTTTCCCTTTTTTTTTTTTTTTAAACAGAACAGGTTGCCGACTCCTATGCGTGACAACAGATCTGCCTCTGCCAAGACCCTGCTGGGGACAAAAAGAAGAGAGAGAGGGGGGGGGGGTCTGAGTTGAAAGGCGGAACTGTTGGAGGTAGAGGCGGGCGGGAGGCAATAGGGGTGAGGAAACAAATGTGCAATGAACTCCAAACATAATATCATCAATTTTAGCATGACTAAAGGATATTCATGTCTTGGCAGAAACTGATATCCATAACAGATTTCTTTAAGCAATAAAATAATATTAATGCCAGTCATTAAAAACTACTGAGATTTCCATTTATGCTTTGAAAACAAAGCAATATTGGATTTTTTGTTTTGTTATTTTGTTTTGGTTTTTCTCAGCAAATCCACGCAACGGGGATCTACACGCTCTCGGGATTCAACGCTGTGCATGTTTAATTCTGAACAGAAACATCAGGTATGGCACAAAGTAAACAAACAAACAAAGGGCCCCAACTACTGTCAGGGTCACAACTTAGTCCTGGGTTCAAACCCCAGGGTAGTCCAACCTTGGGGGTCATCCCAGGTCGTCCTCTGTGTGGAGTTTGCATGTTCTCCACCATGCTTGCGGTGGGTTTCCTCCGGGTGCTGCGGTCCCCCCCCCCCCACCATCAAAAAAAGATATGCATGTTAGGGTTAATGCTCCTGTCTGTGCCCTTGAGCAAGGCAGTGGAGAGAAGAACTGGAGTTGGTCCCCGGGCGCTGCACGGCGGCTGCACACTGCTCCTAGCTACACAGCTAGGATGGGTTAAATGCAGAGAAAGCACTGCCCCACAGGGATTAATAAAACGTAGTAGGGCAGAAAACCCTTTGCAGGATCCATGTGGGGCAGTGGGTGATGATGACTTGACCACGGTCGTGCTAACCCTCGTGCAAAGTGGAGGAAGTTGCCTTTCCGGGGAACACGAAACACACATGGACTACAGGGCCGCCTGGCCGGAGTTATTTGGGGGCTAAGATCTTTTTTGAGATAATGTCAACCTCGGCCTGTATTTGCAGCTCGTGTGTGAACAGGACACACACACACACACACACACACACACACACACACACACACACACACACACACACACACACACACACACACACAACATGTTAGCATCTGTACAACGGGAGGTCCTCCCTCGTGGCTTAATGAAGAAAAACAGGGCCATATTTGGCAACCGAGCTTAAGTTGTGGCTCTGAATCACGCGAAGGACAATGCCATTTGGTACATCTAAACAATCCAACAGGCAACATTATGTTCTTTGTTAAAGTATGAGGGGGGGGACAGAGGTTGAAAAATCATTTTTAACATCTCAACATGCTCCTCTTTTACAGCTTGTCAGCCAAAGTGTTTGACTCCAAAACTCAGAAGTAATCTTTCATGGGGAATTATGACAAACCGAACACGAGAGATTTATGCCGCGATGTCAGAAACAACCTCAAAGACGTCCAGTGAAAGTAACCAGATCTCCCCCTTTCGTATTTTATCATTATCGATGTGCAGAAACAGGCCAGATTAATCTGTCATAACAATGATGCTGACTGGGAAAACCTCTCCTCTTCTCGGGTCGCTACTAATACACATCAGGAATGGGGAGTGTGGAAGGATGCCCCCTTTGAACGAAAAACATCTTCGACGCTCTCGAGCTTCTGCGAAACATTAATATGAGCCGGTACAACGCAAGATGTAATGACATCCAATTACGACGCAGTCTTTCCCATCGCCCCTTACCGAGTCAAGTAATGGCTCCCTCGCACGAGAAGCTCACCGGGTGAACTGGCAGCCCGGTCGCGTCCGCTGCGGCCTCGCTGTGGACCGCCTCGAGAAGCTAGGACGTCCCTTACAAACAACTGGCTGATTCAAGTCTACTCTATCCTTATTTTGAACCAAAGAATCAGAGAGTATGCTTTCAGTTTACTTTTTTTAAGTACTTATCAGAGATATGCTAAACAAAATTATACTTGAGTATACTTACAAGTATACTACTAGTACATTTACTTGAACTTTACTTAATAAAATAAACTTCAAGTATACTGTTTTTGTTTTGGTTTTGTAAGGGCAGGCCCACATCCATTCTTGACAACCTATGTTGCCGAACAGTTTCACAGGAGACTCGTCCACCAAAAAACCACCCCATAGGTGGTTTGTACGAGCAGCTTATCACCGCCTATAGTGAGGTTTTACGCTACTTCCTGGCGGTCCTCCGTCATTATAACACGTCACTTCCCCTGTAACAATAAGCATCTCCTTCCATAAGCTGTGGTGAGCAGGAATATTAATAAAAGCAAAGTTTAATGCCACATAGCGGTTATAATGTCCACGCTAGCTGACTTGCTAACTTGTGGCTAACGTTAAGTTAGCTCTTATGACGTCATGCATAGGTCAACATACTGCCAATAGCAATCTTACTTACTATACTAGACGGAGAAACAACACAAACACACACTGACTACATATTCTATTGTTCTCACACTGTTTTACAAACCCACAATGCACAGAGGTGAAAAGGGGCATATCTCCCGCTGCTGGTAGGGGCGCTAATTTAGGAAACGCTCCTGTGGGTCATATTAGAGGACAAACGACCTATGCGGTGGTCTGGGTTGGAGGACTTGTTGTTTCACAGGGATTACTTCATTGCTTACGTCTGCCTTTAAATGACTGCTCTGCAGGGCCAATGACCTCGGAGAAATAATCCCAAGTATGACTAGGTGACCTCAGTGCATCCACATACTGTCCTCCGATGCTGCCTCTCTATTTGGGAAACAGCTCAGACACCCCCCCCCCACCCCCAACGGAAGGTTCATTTCACCTCGTGACACTAATTGAGTCTGAATTTCTTTAACGCCTAAAGTCGTATTTATGAGAGCGAGCCAAAAAATGTGCAGCGGCAAGTCTTCCGCACCACCCCGGTTGTTACTTAAGAGAGCGATGCTTGGACGCTGGGACACATACTGTGGCTTCGGACCAGTCAAAACACAACCTTTCCTGGGCCGAGTAACTCGAGATGCGTCCGAGCCGCTTGCGTAAATCAGCGCTTGCGCGGGACGGCGCGACCTGCTAAAGCAGGGGTGGGCAGTCTTATCCAGAGAGGGCCGGTGTGGGTGAAGGTTTTTGGTCCAGCCAGGCAGTTACACACCTGATCCCACTAATCAACCAGTACCTCTGCTGAGGAGCTTGATCAGGAGACACGAGTGTGTAACCGCTCGGCTGGAACAAAAACTTTCACCCGCACTATCCCTCTCTGGATAAGACTGCCCAGCCCGGTGCTGAAGAGTCGAACCGCGGCCCATCCGTGTCCCTGCTCTCTCTGTGGGGATAACAGCGGGGTGGGTCACGGACCGGCAGTAACATGAGCAGGAATACATAGGCCCTGGAAAATCTTGACGCGATGTTGGACTAATGGACATTGCCAGTCACCACCCCCCCCCCCTTGTTTTTTGTAACATGTCACATCCAGGCCACTGTTGCACCCCTGCATGTTGTGAAAGGGTCCCCGTCTCCGCTCCCTTACCCGTTAAAACGGGCACATGCAGCGGCATCCCTTTCCTCGGCGTTGGCCCCCATTCAGCCGAGCCCGACGAAACCAGGCCCCTCTCATCAAATAGTCAGCAGATTAAATTGCCTCCTTTGTAAGGCCTAAGTTTGATCTATCAATTATTCACGGCCTGAAAGGGAGCTTCCCCCCACCGGGAATGTACTGAACCCGATAAGGTGCCACAACGGAGCTGCTGCTGCTGCTGCTGCTGCACGCAGCGTTTACGACGTATTACCCCCCCCCGCCCCCCGCCCCCCCCCGCCCAATAAAGGGAACAGTCAAAAGTATCGGGGCCGACATTGGCTGCTGCACTGAGACTTGTGAAGAAATAACTGTTAAATGGTGCCTGCCACATCGACAACAATAATGGGATTTGCTGCAACTGTAGGCTTCTGACTGAGTCCAACCCCCACCCCCACCCCCACCCCCACCCCGTGCGCAGTCCAGATTTTGCAGTCCAAGAATGAAGCCATGGGAGTTCTTTTTTTTTTTTTTGAGTGTGAGTTTACCCAGGCATGGCAAACATCCACATTAGATTTATTTTGATGTTTGCACACTCTCTTATCTCTACATCCAAGCCATAAGCCCCTGGTGCTGCTGGCCAAACCTTCCCAGTGCGAGAAAGCGTGTGTGTGTGTGTGTCTGTGTGTGTGTGTGTGGGTGTGTGTGTGTGTGTGTGCGCGCGTGGGATAAGAGTGGGAAGAGAAAATGTGGTGAATGAGGGAATACAAGAAAAACAGGGAGCAGAAATCAACCTTCACTCCCTGGATGCACATGGTCTTTTCTTTCTTTTTCTTTTTTAGAAGTCTGGCCTTCCCATTAAACACCCTCTAATAGGAAGCAGCACAGGTAACCCAGTCCACCAGAGCTGTCTGCCGGGACGTCTGTGGAGAGACACCTGACCGAACACTGACAGGAGGGTAATCGCTTCGGCGATTATCAAAAATTTCCCCAATTTTTTTTTTTGTTTTTGTTTTTTGGACGTTTCCAGACGAGACGCGGGGGACCTGAGACGCCGGCCTATCAGGGTTGCGTGCACAGCACTCAGGTAGAGACAGAGAAGAGCTCTGGTCTCACCCAACTCAACTTCCCCCCCCCCCCCCTTTCTCACCGTGGAAAACTCCCCAGGCCGTCTCTCTCTCGAGTACTTGTTTTAGGATGGAGGTCACGGGGGTCGACGCCGCGCACGCTCGGCGGGACGCGACTTTACCACCGCGTCGCAGGCTCGCGCATCATGCAAACGTACAGAAAGGCACAGAAAGGCGACATCCACACAGGACAGAACCAGAAGCATCCAGCAATATGCAGTAATAGCAATACGCAGAGTCTTGCAACTGCAGGTCGGAGAGAGAGAGAGAGAGAGACGGGGGGGTGTGGGGGGGGGAGGAAAAAATCAAGAGCAGATTCTCCACCTGTCCTCCGTCCAGCATCTCTCACATCATGTCATTCTCTGTTTATCTATCTGCGGCTCTCTTTGAAGATATTTACGTAACGCCGCAGGATGACAGATATTCAGTATGTGCTAAGTCTCTGCCCTCTAAGAAAGAGGGGAGGGGGGGGGGAGAGAAATGAGAAACGGCCTTATCTGGATGTTGACGGTAATGAGAGTCAGTCATAAACAGATGATTAAGTAGCCCCAAGTTAAAAAAATTAAAAAAAACTGCACAGTTAAAAAACAACAACTTGCAAACAATCATCACGATAATAACACGGTCACATACTGAAGTCGTATTTCTGTTCACAGATAGCAGCAAAGCAATTGTTAAGGTAATTATTGCCCATATTTCTACCATTAAAGAAAGAAAAATGTCAAGAGCGTCATAAATTCAGGCAGAGCAAAGCGGCCAGTTGCTAACTGAATCCATTCTGACACATCTCCCTCCAAGTTGCGATAGAGAAAAAGTCGACCCACCTGTACAGAGAGGTCCTCTGATACAACTGGGCTCAATTTCCTTTTTTATAAGGGAAAAAAAAAATTCCCTAAAGTTGTTTGGTTACAAAAAACTCCTCCTACAGGATCCCTCCATGTGAGCTGGGAAAGAGATGCCTTTTCTCCATCATCGTTTTAAAAAAGACAAATGATTTCATTTGTTCCGCATTCGTAATTGTCCCGGTATCAGGAGCGGCCAGAGGGGAGCCGCAGCGGCGTGCACGCACGCATGGATGCGTGCGTGCGTGCATGCTGCAAAAAAAAGAAGGGTGCATAGGATTTCACGCACGTGAGCCAGAAACAGAAATTAAAACAGCAATCACGTTTGGAAGCGGGAGACAAGTGAAGACCGAGCGCAGTTGTGGTGCAGTTTGTGAGTGTGTGTCGGGGCTTTTGCGTGCCGGTCTGGGCTCTCTGCACATAAATCCACGTTTTAGCGCCGAGCCGCATCCGGCTCGGGAGTCGGAGTCCCCAAGCCGGGGTGTTTGCATCCCGTCTGCAGCGCCTTACATTCAGCTGGCCCCACCTCCACGCGCCCCAATGAGAGACCAAAAACCTGCGCTGGATCTGGGAGACGCGCCGCCGTCCGTTCAAATTCCCCCTAAATTAATTTAACACCCCCACCACCCCCCCACCACCCCCACCCCTGATCACCCCGATCAGAGCGCCCTGGAGCCCGCGAGACGCGTCGGTGACGCAGTTCCGCGGCTGTTCTTGGCGTCGTGTGGCACGTGACGTCACACAGGGCGCCGCGTCAGGCGAGTCGCCCCGTGACGTCACACGCCAACCCGGAGCCGCTGTGGCGATGGCTAATTAAAAGGGGAATTAATTGCTTATTTTTGGTTCTTTTTTTTTAAATTTTCTTTGATTTTATGTTTGATCGACCTCCTCACCCCCGGCACGCACGTGTGTATATCCTGCTGTGGACTGATTCATGTTGTTTATTCTTGCGATTTTGTAAAAAAAAGAAAGAAAAAAAAGAGACGGGGAATTAAGTGTCTGAACTGCTGAACCTCTCTCTATTTTATTTATTTATTTGTATTTTTTGATTTTTTTTTATTCCTTTTCTTTCATTTTTATATTTTATTTACCTCATAACCCCCCTGGCGTGCATGTCTGTATATACCGGTGTTGATTGACCGATGTTGTTTATTCTCGCAATTCATTAATGCAATTTGTTGAAAAAAATAAATAAAAAATGGCTAATTTAAAAAAAAAAAAGAAGGAAGGAAAATAATGACAACCGTTATGACGTGTAACAGGTCAGGAAACTGTTCAATAAACACAAACGCTGCGTGTTACGTATGAGATATGATATTCGGCCAGTCATCGTCGTCACACAACCAACACCCGGTATTGGGAATATTTTCGGAAAATCCTCAATTTAGCACCCCCCCTTCCCCCCCACGGGAATAAGCTGTCCCCTGCACGGGACGTCGTCTTGCTGCCGTGCTGTGTGCAGCTCATCCATGTGGCGGAGGGCCCGCGGGGCCGCGGCTGGCCACGCTGCGCTTTAGCTCTTCCTCCACCCCCAGATCGTCTACACCTCGCTGACGTGTGACGGCTCAGCTCGCCCACCCGTCTCACCGTCCTGACACTGCCACCAGCGTGCC
>NC_079219.1:5140767-5205767 GCF_029633865.1 Lampris incognitus | reverse complement strand
TCAAACAGTACATATGAAATGTCAAGCCGCTTCAGACACACTGATAATATCAAGCTGATTTTGGCTGTAACCCGCCCCGGCAATGGACAATCCAGATATCTGTCAGGAGAAAAAGCAAAAAAATAAAATGTGGGGTTTTGATTTGGATGGGAAACGGCTTCATTCTTGTGAACAGGGGGCGCGTTGCCTACTGAAACACTGCGAGCCTCGCGAGCTCTTTTGTCTTTATCATTTTTTACTTTCCTTCGGGGGCTTTTCAAAACCCACTAAAGCTGTGCTATTCGGCTCCGCTGTGCGAGACGCAGCCGCTGCCTGAGTCAGTCGCTTCAGGTCAGTCGCTTCAGGTCAGGGCTTCAGGTCAATCTCTTCAGGTCAGGGCTTCAGGTCAGTCGCTTCAGGTCAGTCTCTTCAGGTCAGGGCTTCAGGTCAGTCGCTTCAGATCAGTCTCTTCAGGTCAGGGCTTCAGGTCAGTCACTTCAGGTCAGTTGCTTCAGGTTAGTCGCTTCAGGTCAGGGCTTCAGGTCAGTCGCTTCAGGTCAGTCGCTTCAGGTCAGGGCTTCAGGTCAGTCGCTTCAGGTCAGGGTTTCAGGTCAGGGCTTCAGGTCAGTCTCTTCAGGTCAGGGCTTCAGGTCAGTCTCTTCAGGTCAGTCTCTTCAGGTCAGGGCTTCAGATCAGTCGCTTCAGGTCAGTCTCTTCAGGTCAGGGTTTCAGGTCAGTCTCTTCAGGTCAGGGTTTCAGGTCAGGGCTTCAGGTCAGTCTCTTCAGGTCAGGGCTTCAGGTCAGTCTCTTCAGGTCAGGGCTTCAGATCAGTCGCTTCAGGTCAGTCTCTTCAGGTCAGGGCTTCAGGTCAGGGCTTCAGGTCAGTCTCTTCAGGTCAGTCGCTTCAGGTCAGTCGCTTCAGGTCAGGGCTTCAGGTCAGTCGCTTCAGGTCAGTCGCTTCAGGTCAGGGTTTCAGGTCAGTCTCTTCAGGTCAGGGCTTCAGGTCAGTCTCTTCAGGTCAGGGCTTCAGGTCAGTCGCTGCAGGTCAGGGCTTCAGGTCAGTCTCTTCAGGTCAGGGCTTCAGGTCAGTCGCTTCAGGTCAGTCGCTTCAGGTCAGGGCTTCAGGTCAGTCGCTTCAGGTCAGGGCTTCAGGTCAGTCGCTTCAGTTCAGTCGCTTCAGGTCAGGGCTTCAGGTCAGTCGCTTCAGGTCAGCCGCTTCAGGTCAGGGCCTCTGATGCAAAGTGGCGTCGTAAAAAAAAAGCTCATTGTCGAATAATGCGAGGATGTTGCAGTTGGGGTTTCGTTGAAATGATACTGATCTTATTTTATTTTTGGGGGAGTGATTTTCCCCCTTTTACTCCTAATTGTACTTGTCCAATTACCCAACTCTTGTGTTACGGGTATGTTTTGGGGTCTTTCTTTCCCAGTTCCGTTCTGGTTTTTGTGCAGAGGTGGTTGTAAACATGAGACGCCACAGCTGTGCTTATCATTGTGTTGTATACTGTGTGACGCCTGGGAGATTTAAAAAAAAAGGTGGGGGGGGGGGGGGGGACTACAAATCCCAGTGCAGCGGGTTTCTGGGTATGGCGTCACGTCCTGCCCATTCGTTTGGCGGGAACGGCTGGTTGCTAATTGGTCACCGCCGGCGTGCAGAAGAAGTTAGGGAACTGTATGGCACACACCCTGCGGAGGGAACAGCATGTTCTACACCTCTCTCTCCACTACAAACAAGAGACTTGAACACCGTCTAAAACCAGCAGGACTGGCCGCTCACGGGAGCTGGGATCGCATTCTTCGGACCACTGAGAGAAGACGTCCTCGCCGGGGTCCCGAACCGGCTCACGGCTGCAGTGACAGTAAGCATAGCTGCCAGTTTGTTCGCCTCTGTTTTCATATCAGCTCTGTGTTCGGTTTACTTTGAGCTACTGCAGTGGCAACTTCCGGTTGTGTGCTTGTCGCGGCTGTACCATAACACTTCCGAGCCGTCCGGGGAGGGCTGCAGACTACCACATGCCTCCTTCGGTACATGCGGAGTCGCCAGCCGCTTCTTTTCACCTGACAGTGAGGAGTTTCGCCAGGGGGACGTAGCGCGTGGGAGGGTCACGCTATCCCCCCCCCACCCCCGATCGACCAGAGGAGGCGCTAGTGCAGCGATCAGTACACATACCTGCATCCGGCTCCCCCCCCCCCCGCAGACAAGGACGATCGTGTCTGTAGGGACGCCCGATCAAGCCGGAGGTAACACGGGGATTCGAACCGGCGATCCCCGTGTTGGTAGGCGACGGAATAGACCCGCCACGCCACGCCACCCGGACGCCCTTGATACTGATTTTTAAGTGACCTCGCCTTACCTCCTCACAGTGGTGGATCTAGAGATTTTGTCCTGGGGTGGCAAAGGGGTGGCAAGACTGTGTCCCAGAGGTGGCAGCTGCCACCCCTTTGCCACCCTGTAGATCCGCCCCTGCCTCCTCACCTATACCGTAACCTCTCGAGAGGTCGTTGGGGCAGCGCTGTTGAATCCGCGACCCGTTGTCACCGTCTCGGTCTGTCCTCAGCTGCCCTCTGCAAGCTGGCAAAGGCAAGGCCCGTCCGCTCTCTGGTGTGACGCAGCCACCGCTTCTTCTGTCCTCCTCGTCTTCGCCCGGCCCCTCGCTGTGCCTCGCTGGACGGCCTTGGCAAGGCGGGAACTTTCCCGCCTCTAAGTGACGAGCTTCAGCAGAAATGTAGCGCGGATCTAAGCGGGCGAGGCGTTTTAAACGCCGCCTGGTGTAATTGTGCAGAAACCCGAGAATTGACACGGACTCGCGCTCCGACGCTTGGCACAGATTTAGATGAAAACGGTTTTCAAAATGAGTCAGGTCCTCGTGCAAGATTGGGTTTACAAGCATTTGTTTTCAGCAAAACGTTAAAGAGACAGGCAATTCCGACAGCCAGTAACACGCTGGCTCCGGGGGTCCGCCGAACGATCTACAGCATCCGCTGTAAATTCCCCACTTGCCAAACCACGTGGCTGTATGGATGAGCGAGTCCATTAGTTTACCTTATGAGAATGTCTCAGTCTTGGATTCCCTTTGCATGACGTGACACAATGACAGACTAATGGGCTGATGTTTGCTGGCAAGTTAGCCGGCCTAGTGCTTGTGCTTGTGTGTGATACCGTGCCATAAATTCTCGAGAGCCTCTTTTCTTATACTCCAGAAACTCCTCTATACATTCATTTTCTTTGCTCGCATTCAGTCTTCTAGACAACAGGACGGCTGGGGGGTTGCTGCAGCTATCTGCCCAGTCATCTGTACAGAAGCCCTCGTCGGCCCCGGTTATCATATCCAGACAGGCCGCAAACTCGACCTCAGTTTTCATGCTCACTTGGCGTTACACTTACATGGATGCAGGGCTAATCTGGCTCTATTAGCTGCTCTTGGATGGCTTCATCTTCACAGCTCGTGCTGGTAGATCCGTATCTGACAGCACTTTGGTCGGGGAGGGGTATCTCGAAAGTTTAGCTATAGTAACTGTGTCATACATTGCAATACATTTAGCACTATATAGATTTTTTGGGGGGGCGGCACGGTGGTGCAGTGGTTAGTGCGGTCGCCTCACAGCAAGAAGGTCCTGGGTTCGAGCCCCGGGGTCATCCTGGGTCGTCCTCTGTGTGGAGTTTGCATGTTCTTCCCGTGTCTGCGTGGGTTTCCTCCGGCGGCTCCGGTTTCCTCCCACAGTCCCAACACATGTAGGTCAGGTGAATCAGCTACTAAATTGTCCCTAGGTGTGTGTATGTGTTTGTGATGGCCTGGCGGCCTGTCCAGGGTGTCTCCCCACCTGCCGCACAATGACTGCTGGGATAAGCTCCAGCATCCCCGCGACCCCGAGAGCAGGATAAGCGGTTCGGATAATGGATGGATGGATGGATGGATGGTTTTTTTTTTCTTTATTAATCCCAGTGGGGCAATTCTTTCTCTGCATTTAACCCATCCTTGCTGTGTAGCTAGGAGTAGTGGGCAGCCGCCGTGCAGCACCCGGGGACCAACTCCAGTTCGTCTTGCCATGCCTCAGTCAGGGACACAGACAGGAGTACCAACCCTAACATGCGTATCTTTTTGATGGTGGGGGAAACCGGAGCACCCGGAGAAAACCCATCGCAGACACGGGGAGAACATGCAAACTCCACACGGAGGACGACCTGGGATGACCCCCAAGGTTGGACAACCCCGGGGCTCGAACCCAGAATCGTCTTGCTGTGAGGCGACCGTGCTAACTACTGCGCCACCGTGGTACCCCCGTTTCATACCACGCACATGGAAAATCAAACTAACGCGAATGCGAAACATGAGCGACTGGTGTTGAGCAACTACAAAACACTGTGACATGCAAAATGTGAAATATGAGGGATATGATTCCCCTATTACAAATAACCCCAATAGTCACCCCTCCAAACATGCACAGGATCCTTTCTGTCTGGTAGAAAAGGTTACGCTAACTATATGAGACTGAAGCATTCTTTGAGGAGGTCCAGAACTCTAAATATTGAAACGTGTGCTATCGAAAGTATTATAACTCTCAGGAAAGTGGGCTGGTGCAAAGTTGTGTTGTTTGTTTTTGCCAGCGGCGGATAGATTTGTGCTGATGGATCGAAGAGAGCATTGTTTCCTGAAACCTATAACTTTTATCACCAGGTGAAAGTGGATGAAGCCAGAAATTCAACACACCAACTTCTTCCTGAGAATTTTATCGTTGACCGGCGTCCTCTGTACGGCCTCTGTCTTCTCATCCCCAAGCAAACAACAAGTAAATGCGTCTGAACTACACGACCCCCAAAAGTCTCACGTTGGGCTTATTGTTTCGCTGCGTTCACAATTTATACGCGGGGTAGGTGTCAGGTGTGCGCGGTTCAATGCCAAAAACTGTCCGCGACCGTGAAATGCACCGTAAGAAAAAAAGCATGCCCACTGCGAAACGTCCAAGGTTGAAATATCTGCGCCATCATTTATCGGGGCTAAACTCTGGTCACCGTGATTTTCCTCCCTGGGAAGCTGGAATTGGAATCAGATATCCATTAGACTGTTCGCTCGCGAAAAACTGATTTGAATTAGAAAGGCTGCAAAAATAACTCGCACAATTAGAAACATACAGCCAACTATGAAGTGGCTCATTTTACTGAAATATGCGCTGGATGAAATAAGACATCAACCAGGGATAATGTTTTCTATTAAAAAAGGCAAAAAAAACACACAAAAAAAAAATCAGTAGGCAGTTTTTTGGTGGGACGTTTCACCAGTGTGATGAGAGACAGATGACATAAATGTCCTAATTGGGCCCTCGTATATTCCTCACTGCTGAATAAGAGGGTTTAAAAGACAAAAACAAATGAATGAAAGCCACTTTATTTGACATTGTGTTCTTACAATGAGTTGTATTCTTACAATAAATTTGTTCTCTGCATGTAACCCGTCTTATTACATGGGAGCAGTGGGCAGCTGCAGCGCCCCGGGGGACCCACTCCACTTCCCCAGTATTAACCCTAGCCTGCGCGTCCTTTCGATGGCGGGAGGAAAGCGGAGCGCCGGGGGAAACCCACGCGGACACGGGGGGAGAAGCGATAAGGGTCATGTCGTCACGCGGCGTAGTCCTTAACTGCCTTTCATGAAGTGTTTTATCACTAAATCTCTCTCCACGTCGCCTACCTTGCCCGTTGGACACCCATTGCTCGCCCACCCGCCCTGAAGGAGGAACCCCTCCTCTGAGGCTCTGCCTGCCTGCAGTTTCCCCAGTTTTGTTCTGCTGCGAAGGTGTCCTCCGGTCTCTTCCCCATCCGAGAGGAGTGTGTAAGGATAGAGGATAAAATGACCGTATCTCCCCATTTCTCCCCGGGGTTTAGAGCCTGGCTCGGTATAAGTGGTCTACGTCATGACATACATCTTAACAAGTGACTAACGAGCCGATAATCGGCCAGAAAACTGGATCATGACATTGCTGAGGACCAGGGTTTCGACAACAGCTGTTTCGGGCGGTGTGGTAATGATAGGTTTTAAACGACCGGATCGAAGGTTGCTGAATGACTGTTTATGACTCTAAATGAGCGTGCGGAGGATTGTTTTCACCGTTATGTTATTATTAAGGGGCTCTGTCATCGTCCTGTTGTATCCCCCTCTCTCTGGCGGCTATTCTTCCCAGTACTTCAAGGAGGTGGCGGTTTGCCGTCACATCAAGTTTGGCTAATTTAGTAGGCCGGCGTTGCCTCATAAGATGTCGTGAGGAACCCAAAAGAGCAACAGCGAGACGCTTTGCGAGCACATCAACTGCAAAACACATTAGTGACTCCATGATTCTTGATCTCTGTCTTGGCTTTGCCGGTCTCATCGAATGATCCATTTGCTGGATTATCATGGGCCTCAAAAAACAGTTTACCGGTTGCTTTTAATATATATTATTACTGCTGCCATTGTAACGTTTTACTGTTTTTTTATTGCTTTTTGCATAATCATTTTGCATACTAATATGTCTGCTGCCTTTTTAAAATCAGTATTTGGCACAATAATGCATATGGTGCACACCTGCAGATTGCACACGTACCATATGTTCATTTGCATGTAGTTGTTCATGATCTTGCTATATATCTAGTGTCCATCCATCATCCAAACCGCTTATCCTGCTCTCAGGGTCGCGGGGATGCTGGAGCCTATCCCAGCAGTCACTGGGCGGCAGGCGGAGAGACACCCTGGACAGGCCGCCAGGCCATCACACACACACACACACACGCACACACACACACACACACACACACACACACGCACACACCTAGGGGCAATGTAGTACAGCTGATTCACCTGACCTAAATGTGCTTGGACTGTGGGAGGAAACCGGAGCACCTGGAGGAAACCCACACAGACACGGGGAGAACATGCAAACTCCACCCGGGACGACCCCCAGGGTTGGACTACCCCCGGGGCTCGAACCCAGGACCTTCTTGCTGTGAGGCGACCCCGCTAACCACTGCGCCACCGTGCCGCCCACATATCCAGTAGTTTTAGTTAAATTCGTGTTATCCAGGTTAATCTTGTATTCTATTCTCCGAAGCACCGTAGCTGATCTGGTCTGTCCGTACCCGCTTACTGCAACAACCACATTTCCCCCGTGGGGGTGAGTACGTTTCCGTCTTATCGCATCTTAAACACCGTAACGACAGATTTGCCGTATGGATAGAATTGTGAAGTATTCTCGTGTTTCGCACACAGAAGCCGGCGCGAAGCTAAGAGCTCTGTGATGTCGGAATCTGACACCAGGAAGGATGACTGCTACGGAGCAGACTCGCTGCAGCCTCATAACCCGATGCAGAGATGTACCGGTACTGTTGGCCGGGTGTTATCTGTATGCTGTACGCTCAGCACATGCAGGCTGTAAAATATGATGAGGCTCAACAGGGTGTGTTGCAGACACAGTAATCCCCCTGCGGGTAGAGACGTTGTCTACAACAGTGTTGATAGATCAATGGAGGTCTGCAGCACTGGCAAAAATGTTAATCCGTTGGGGTTTTTTCTGTCTTTCTACATGTTGCCTCCCACACGCCGCTCCTCTTCCTTCATACCAAAATAGTTCACTATTTATCTCTTCATTACTCATGTTAGAAGGCATAGGGCTGGATGACAACATGGATAAATGAAGGCGCGGGGGGGGGGTCACGAACAACAAGATAATAAAATGCAGAACCAAGAAAACAGGCACACAAAAGTAAGGACTTGGCCATCAGGGTGAAGGTGGGAATATGAATGAGGGCGTGTGGGAAGATTTGAGAATGAGGTATGCGGGGCGGGTAAGAACTAGGCGCTGCTGCCGCTGTCGTATAGTGGGTAATGAAGCCCAGAAATAATATTTTCCAGGTAAAAGTGGGTGATTACTTCTCACATTATGACCCAGTCAACATGGTGAGCCACATGTTCCTGTTCGACTCGGTTCAGTCTGACACTTTTTCATCCCACCTGAAACCGTTCCCTCTGTAAAATGTTCCACTTGTGTCATCACCAGAAGCGCGATGACATGAGAAATATGGCTCGTGGAGGCTGCAAAGTGTGATGTGAGCGTTAATGAACACCATGCCGTCTCCGTAAAAGCGTGAATCGTGTTTTGGGTTTTTTTTTTGTTGTTGAGTTTTTACGGTTTACAGAAATAGAATCCCCCTGGTTTTATGTGTTCTTCTGGATTAATGCCTCAGTCCACATGCCTTTATTGCTGCCCTGACCGGATGGTACCAAAGGCTAGCCTTTCTTCAGTTGTTTTATATATATATATATATATATATATATATATATATATATATATCTACTCCTGTATTTTCACAATGTGTGTCTGGTGTGTGTCTGTGTGAGAGTCTATAAACGGCCAAACTAAAGCACTTGGGGCCTTGATTCTTTTTGGAGGCTATTGGGGATGATCGGGGGCACCTATAAAAAATAGCAGAAAATTAATAAAAATTATGCATAATTATGCACAAATATGCAAAATATGCATTTTTCTAAAAATGGCTAAAAACCACTTTTCTCGGCATTTCAGGTGATTCTGAGCATCTTTGATTTTTTTCACCTATATAAAAAAAATTTTCGGGGACTTAATGTTTTGGCATTATGCAAAATAAATGCATTTTTGCAAAAATGCACTTATGAGCCTCATTTCTTTGGGAGGTGGTAGGTATTGTTCCAGAGACGACCAGAAAAATAGCAGAACATTAAAATAATTATGCAAAATATGCATTTTTTTAAAAATGGCTAAAAACCACTTTTCTCGGCATTTCAGATGATTCTGAGCATTTGGGGGGAGGGAGTTGGAGTGGGGGGGGTTAGGGGCAGGGGGAAGGCGGTTAGCTGGCAGGATGAAGAGGAGGGAGATTTAGACGGGTGGATAACCAAACCGCTACATTGTAGCGGGGTTCTTCTAGTATATATATATATATATATATATATATATATATATATATATATAGTGTGAGAGGTGAACATTCTTAACCACATCGACAAATCTGTTATACCCCTTTTTACACCAAAATTGGCGGGTTTTTTAAACGCGGGTAAACCCGCTAAAAATAGGCAACTGGCCCCTCTCACGGTGCCCGCAGACCCGGGTCTGACGGCCAGGGGACGCGTTTGCCTTTCTTCTTTTTCTTCCGGTAGCGTCATCTTTGACGTCATGGCGTTTGTGACGTCACTAACGCGCGGGGGAAACAGGGAAGTGAACGGTAGAAAGCAGCATGGAAGCCGGAGAGACGGTGGTTAGCGTTACTCTTTTTATATCTTGTACTTAAGTCTCTCTCTCTCTCAAACCATACAAACCCAACGCAGACTGGACGATGTCCGAGCGCTGCTCGAAGGGAGACGCTGTACCCGCAAATGGTGTTCCTCAGTTGCCGGCGCCATTTTATGACGCGCGGACAATGACGCTACGTCGTCGCGCAAATTAGCGCGTCCACCCCCGAGTGTCGCGTTTACGTCAATGCCGATCAGAGGTGGAGCCGGTAAATACCCGTGACTTCCGCAGAGTCATGTGACCCGGAAGGGACTGCCGATTGTACACGTTTACGTCGACCACCGAAGGCGGATGTTAGCGGGGGTTTAGGCCGGTGTGAAAAGGGCTTTAAGGTGACTGATTAAGAAATGGTGTAATGTGGTGATGAGGACTTACAGTGGGCAGTGATGATGGTGATATGTGATATTATATATATATCATGTACACAATGACAGCAGATCTCAAGTCACCGGGATGCAACATAATCAGTATTTTATTTTTTGGCATACAATGCAAAATTGCAACAAAAAAAGATGTAAAAATGGGCTGCATATAGTGATAATCCTTCACACTTTTCTTCATCGATGACTGCTCGTGCAAAGTTTAAAATGATGTATAGAAAAGTCGTGTGCAGCGAGTAATTTATTGGTCTTTCTTGCTGAGAGATAGTAAAGCTCCAGACAGTCTGAGGGCATTTAGGTTTAACCTTGCTGCTTACCTGTTATTCCTTGGGCACCGTCCAGGACGTACTTACCAGCGAGGGAAAGTCTTCTATTTTAGAAATCGTACATTTATGCTAATCTGCAAAGACGTAAACATGGCCCGCGAGGCAGTTTATCTTGAGAATTTATTCATCATCAACATTTCGATTAAGAACATTTAAATAAAAGCCATCCTGTCAGTTGTGGAAGATGTATGTGGAATTCAAAAATGTTATTGGAAGCCTTTTCTTTGAAATTCTTCCCACTGCTTCAAACTAAAGATTGATCACATTGGAAACAATGTGCCCAGACTGTCAGAGGTTGCCAACATGTGTTTGCCATATTGGTCCTCAAATGAACAGCCGGAATATCACCTTATTTTCATACACGCGAGGCATGTGGTTCCATTGTAAGGATGGGCCAATTACTCATTGCACTTAACTAGAGACATATTGTACATACCAGACCTGACACCAGCCGAGCTACGCACTACCATCGACCAAGTGCGGAGATGCAAAACCTCAATGGGATTGGATAAAATATTCACTTTCTCAAGCTTCTGCAAAAAGCTGCTTTAATACATTTGACATGTCGCTCTTCACCCAAAAAAGGGCAGCATGCAAAGTTTGTTATGCAAAATACTTACATAAAAAAACAATTAAGGCTTTCAGCTTTTATAAATTTGACCACAACGGCCTTCCACTGGCCTCTTAAGAAAAGATGAGAGAACTTCTTTCATGGTTTTTTCTTCCTCTGTATTTTCGATTCTAATAGTTCCCCCCCCCCTTCATTTTCATGAGAAATGTTGATACTTCTTGTGAGTTGTCCTCAGACAATTTGAACCAGGTGAGCCGACTGATCTAAAGTTACAACCCCGACGAGAAAATAGTCGGGAGGAAAAAAACCTCATAGCAGACAAATTAAATTTACTCATTACAAAGTATTACTAAACGGCTCTCCGCAACTCAATACCCGGCCTGTATCATTTGAATTGAGTTAAAGACTGAGTCTTGTTTTTCAGAGTTCTTCGCCGAGGCCGGCCAGCCCCCCGACCAGGTGGAAGTGAAGAAGTAGAGCCGTGACACGGGGAACAGGTCTTGGAGCCAGAGAACGAAGAAGACCGGCAAACGTATGTGGCACAGCGCTTCAGTCTCAGCAGCTGTTGGGAGAGAATCCAGATGTGGAGGCTTGGATGCTGTAGGTGCTGTGTGCAACCTTCATGAAGCTGAGGGGGCTCATATTGCTGCAATGCTTGCCACAACGCTAACTTTGTGCTGAGGAGGTATTTGTTCTTTTTGCTTTTTTTGTCTTTGTTTTTTGTTTTTTGCACGGCCTCTTCATCACCGAGCATAGCCATTAAGTTTCTTTATGCATGCTCAATGCTCCAAATGAACTGATTGTGATAAGGCCATTAATTTTTTATTTCCAAGCCTGTTAAAGCATCGTCTATCACCAGCAGCATCATAGTTGGGGGGCCTACCAGGGCCCAGACGGGAGGGTGGGGGCCTCAGGAAGCCTGGAATTAAAAATTTTTTTTTGGTTAGCAAATTTTTATTTCTGTAAGTGAATTAAAGTGATTTGTGTGTAAATAGACTGCATTTATGCAGCGCTGTTCTGGTCTACCCGCCCCTCAAAGCGCTTTACAATGTGTGTCTCACATCCAGACACTGATGGCAGGCCTGCCATCACAAGGTGCCAAGCTGCTCATCAGGAGCAGTTGGGGGTTCAGTGTCTTGCTCAAGGACACTTTGGCATGCTCTCTGAAGGAGCCGGGGATTGAACCAGGAACCTTCTGATTCTCGGACGGCCCGCTCTACCTCCTGAGCCCTGCCGTCCCACTGCCCAAGTCTTTCAGTTTCTAACTGGTTAGTGTCATAACTTCAGTTAAAACTGAGTCAATACATCGCTTGAGGGACTTAGAGAAAATAGTGGATGCTCTCGGAGGCCCCTCCCACCCCTCTCTGAGGCCCCTCCCACCCCTTACAAAAGGTGCAAAATGGTTTAGTCCGCCCCTCACGAGCATCTCTCAGTGCAGCTCATCTAGTCCTGTTGTGAGTGACTGCTGGTGCAAGGTTAAGTCAGGTTAAAACAGATTAATGTACGGTGATAGTAAATAATATACAGTATGCTGGAACTCCAAGTGATGCGTGAGAGACAAAAGAGGAAAGGGGCCCACAGGGACTGCTGATGTATAGGGCCCAGAGTTCTGTGCTACACCTCTGTCTATCACTCCCAGTCTGCAGCTAAGTGCAGTTTTTTTTAATAATATCCAAATCGAGGGCGTTTGAGGACAGAAGGCGTCTTCCGTCGTCCGTTAACGGACTGACCCATTTCTTATTGCGTGAATGTGAAGACCTCTCTGCGACTGTAGCCGGGATTTACAGCTATACAAATAAACCTGACTCGTTGAGATATAAACACAGATGTGCAAAAGCAGTTTGTTTTGGGATCAGTCTTCAAAATGCGAAGTACGACTTATAGAAAATGGCATTTTGGATACGCTGCAAGCAATGGCACTGTTTGTAATGGGTGTCATTGCTCTGTGATGCTTTGGTCTGAGCTGGTCTGGTGTGGTGTGGGTCAAAAACACACATGTCTAGCGCAACACAAACCTTCTTCCAGGCAAGTCAACCCCACCTTCTTGTGGTTCAGACTATCACTAATGGGGCTCTGGCAATGGGCGAATCACCGGCGCCCTAAAAAGTAACCGGTCCCCTGCTGCCTTTTGGGACAGGCTATTTAGCCAAAGGCTAAGGGCGGGGCAAACCCCGGCAGAAACCCTCCGGAGGAGTAACCCCCCGTAGACCAATTACTATGGCCCACTTGAACGTGAACATGTCCTGGTGATTGAGTCAAGGTTCCCCCAGTTATGGGTTGAATAACAAAACAAACTACTGCCTTGTAGATGCCCTGGGAGGGGTAAAGGCTATGGGACCAGCCCAGATAGAAATTGGGTTCTGAAGGAGTTGCAACCTCGGTCAACTATCAGCAAGCAAGAAGCATGAATTCACAAGTGCTGTGATGCTGTGTGCACATGCAAAATCCTTTGCTTACTGCGCATGAGAAGAGAAAAAAACCTTATAAAGATCATGGAAGTGGGATTTTCCAACACTGGGTGCTCCGCAATTTAACTGACCGTCTGAATGACCAAGGCTGGGGTATTTTAAGGCACGCACAGTCACTATAATCAGCACCATAAACCTTTGGAAGGGGCTTGGCAGAGGCATGAAGAAGATGATCAATATTAGTAGGTGGAGAATAAAACAATAGCCCTCGGTGATTTAAGGCCGGATTGATGAGGGCGTAGTCAGGCGCCAGTTAATACTGAAACTCCACTGACCGTAAAAAGAAACATGGAAAGGGCCGGTGAACTAATATGTTGGCTCCTCGTCTGTCCAGGACATTCTTATATCACTAAATCCTGCTTTCGCTCGCAGATACCCTCTAGCAAAACAGTGGGGGACAGCCCTCCGAGGCACATTTTTATGGATATGTTTATTTTACTTTATGCTCACCCCTAATTCCATGAGACGCCAATAAAAAAATGAATGCCTGATATCAATTTTGCCTATCTGAAGATGTCAGGTGAGCAGTTGCTAAATAACGTTCATCAGGTTGTTCCTGCAAGAACACGTGGAAGGAGCTACCAGAGAGAGAGGCTATGAGCTTTATGCTACCATTCTTCTTTATTTATTTATTTATTGTTTAGTTTGAGAACTGCAACCGCTGCAAGAGTGAAATTCATTTTGCAAGAGTTCAGTATTAGCTCCTGACGTCAGCCACCTTTTCATTAGCGATGGAGTAATTCCAGGTTTTGCAATGGTTTGACACCAAAGATTAGTCTTGGTTCTCTGCTTCTTAGCTTTGGGAGAGAGTTCCTCTTAACCATAAATCCCAGCAGCACTTCTCTGTGTCATTACCACATGTGTGACTCCTTAAACGTACTGCTGTGTGCATATCCTTTTTTTTTTTTTTTTTTTTTGCAGCTGTAAGCATATGATGAGAGGATGAATTATATATGAAATATTATCTGGCCCCCCCACACACTGTGGCGTTGCATTACTCCTCCCATCGCTGTAACCATCGGGGTCCCAATAGTTTTTGACGTCAGTCAGGGCAGACTAAATAGAGTCCTGGACAGCAGTCAAGTCATCTTTTCCTGTACTGAAACACTGCAGTGTTCTTGTCCATAATTTTGTGATATTCAACAGCTGGTTTTGAATTGTCTTCACCTCAGAATATGAAGTACGGGACAACCTGATCTCATAGAAATATGTGAAATGGCCACGACCTCTTAACACTGGCATTACGTGGTGATGGCGGCACGTAATGTGTTAAAATGACGTGCCGGCACCACGGAAACAATGCCAATGGAAAGTCAGTTAGGATCCTTTGTCGTGCTGGACACACAAATTCCCTGATTCAACAACATCATGCAATGAGCGGTGTTTCATATTTTCTAGTTAACAACATTTTATTTTATTGTTATTTTTATTGTCATTTAACTGAATTTATTACAGTGCCTTAGATATGATTTTTTTTGTTCTCTAAAAACCCAAACCCCCAACCCTAACCCTAACCTCAAAATGAGTTATATCACACACAATTCAGTGTTGAATCAGGGAATTCTGTCCGGCACAACAAAGGATCCTAACTGACTTTCCATTGGCATTGGTTCCGTGGTGTCGGCACGTCATTTTAACACATTACGTGCCGCCATCACCACGTAATGCCGGTGTTAAGAGGTCGTGGTCATTTCACGTGTTTCTGTGAGGTCATGTTGGTACAGGAGGATCGTATGTTGATACACCTGTAGGGACACTGTTGCAGACATGCACAGTTTGTACTATTTAATGCATGAATAACAATTTAATGTACTATCATTATCATAACTGACAAGATCAGGTGAGCTGAAATTGTCTTACATTTGTCATATTATATCAATGTAGTCATGATGACAAAATTAGTGTTATATGTAATCATGATATTTATACTACACATAACTAATATCATTAGAATATAATGTATTGCTGTTGCGCTTAATAATATCTCAGGTGATTTTCACAGATCATATTAGTCTTCTTGTTTTTGGTTGTTTTGGGGTTGTTTTTTTTTTTAACTTTAATTTCTGCTAAATGAAATTGTAATATTGTAACACTGGAATTAGAATTAGATTTTTAAAAACTATTCAAAATGGTTACATATATGCTACAGTGTGAAAAACCAGCTTTGTCCAGTAGACCGCCACTAGTGCGCCGCTGTATATGACACCATATGTACACGTTATTACCTCGTAAATGCTCAAAAAGCACACTGCGGCCCATTAAAAAAAAGGATATAAATTCAAGCCCGAGGTTGCAGCAAAATGTGATCCGTCCCATCAAACGTCCTAAGTCGAGAAGTTACCCCCAAAGACATATATAAACAAAACAGACACAATGAAAGCGTAAATATAATTTTCAATATCATGACTTATCAAGTCGCCATTTCCCATATCATATCAAATATATGATTAGAATTCACAACGAATAATATTTCATAACACTCCTATCAGTGAATACTGATACAGTACGTTAGGACCTGATGTGCATCTACAACCACGTTTATTTGTGTGTTATCATCCCACCACGTTGTGACTGTATCAGAACTGATTTGGTGGAAAAGTTGTTAAAAGTTAATTGCAAAAAAAAACTGTGATTTTTCCAGAGTTTTGGTTGAGACTCAACTTTACGAGAATGCTAAAACAACCGCAGGCACACGTGTGCACATTACGTGTTGTTTAGGATAGCATGTAAACGCTCAAGCTGATTTAACTAACACAACTGCACTTAAATATTTAACACCTAGAGTTCAACGTTGTAACAGTGAGACCATTTAGATTCCCCATAGGGATGCACAATGGTAACGCTTTATAATGAATGGCTGTAAATGGTGATTTATAACTAGGTAATGGCATGTATGAGCTCTGACAAGACACTTATTAAAATCATTAGAGGGCTTAAAAATATCAACCTCCGTCTTATAATACAGTTTTGAACGTAGTATCTAGTGTCTTCTTCCTTTTTCTTATCTAAAACTCTTCCTAATGGCACTTTGCAGACTAGACCGTCTGGACCAGAGGATGTGTCCTTGCATCAACCATTTAGGACTGAACCTAACCTCCAGGTTCAGAAATGTCAGGTCTAGATTCTGCAAGACAGTTATTGATATCTTAACGCCGGCTGTTGATGTTAAGTGCATTTTAAGTGCCCTATTACTCAATTGTTAATCGCTATTTACAGCCTCTCTTTATACAGCGTAACCAACACACATTGTCAGTTGACATTACACATCTAATACACCCACTGCCGAGGTGCAAAACTGAGATAAGGAAAGTGAGAAGTAGACCGCTGAGTTTCTTCTCTCTCTCGCTCGTTCTCTCGCTCTCTCATATCCCCTCTTCCTGCACCGTGCATGCATTACACAAATCCAGCCATGTTTCTTTTCTCAGACCAATATTGTTTATGTTTCATTCAACCGTGATTCTCCTCCCACAGATGTTCTGGAACCGGCCGGGGTGTTAATCACAAGTAATGTCCTCCATAGTGTAAAAGGAGCCTGGCCCCATTTCAAAACTTCCCCTTACAATCCTCTGTGATAGGACTGGTGTGTTTTTCTCATCCAGAGGCTAATGAGTTCATTAACACTTTTTACAGACAAGGAGCCCTTAAGTATCTACGCTGACCACAGGAAAAAGAAAAAAAAGACTTTGTGTATCATATGTCAAAAGTCCTGGCTTCACTCGCTTCAACACATTTGCAATATTTTCAGGTGGTGGAGTAACACTCTTGGCTAACCGTGTGTGTGTGTGTGTGTGTGTGTGTGTGTGTGTGTGTGTGTGTGTGTGTGTGTGAGAGAGAGAGAGAGAGAGTGAGAGAGAGGGGGAGAGAGATAAGTTTGCTGAGATCCTGGGAATTTCACTGGTGTTTATCTGGTTGGTTTAAGTTTGAAAAAGGGACCTTTTGTTAGGCTGGTTTTAATTGATCATAATCTTCAGCAGGTGGCACAGTGGTTATTGCAGTCGCCTCACAGCAAGAAGGTCCTGGGTTCGAGTCCTGGGGTAGTCCAACTTTGGGGGTTGTCCCAGGTCGTCCTCTGTGTGGAGTTTGCATGTTCTCCCCGTGTCTGTGTGGGTTTCCTCCGGGGGCTCCGGTTTCCTCCCACAGTCCAAATACATGTAGGTCAGGTGACTCACCTGTACTAAATTGCCCCTAGGTGTGAATGTGTGTGTGTTTCGGCTTTGTGATGGCCTGGTGGCCTGTCCAGGGTGTCTCCCCGCCTGCCGCCCAATGACTGCTGGGATAGGCTCCAGCATTCCCTTGACCCTGAGAGCAGGGTAAGCAGTTCGGATAATGGATGGATGGATGGATTGATAAGGGATGGATGGATGGATTGATAAGGGATGAATAGATGGATGGATGGATGGATGGATGGATGGATGGATGGATGGATTGATAAGGGATGGATGGATGGATTGATAAGGGATGAATAGATGGATGGATGGATGGATGGATGGATGGATGGATGGATGGATGGATAATCTTCAGCACCCAGGAGTCCATTTGGAAAAAAATGGTACTGATGGTGTTTTGACTGGCAGGCGTGGCATTCCTGCTAACAAAGTGGCTGCTGGAATTTGGGGACATCATGCTGTAAATTTTGACCAGTTTTGTTTGAAAAACATTTAAGTTTTAGGGAGTTTGCCAATGTTGCGTTTTATTCCCGTGCTTTTGTGGACATTCACAGTTTTTGAGAGCAAAATCACGCCACTGACCTTAAAGTCATCTCAGACTGAAGCTGTGTCTAGTCTAAGACACGATACGGTGTCAGTTTGAATTCGGTGATTTGGTAAGGAAGATATTTTTGTTTGTTTTACCACCTGGGTTATTTTCATTTTTGCCATTGCACAGTTATTGTAGGCTACCAGTTTACTCACCAGCTTCATTTCTGAGGTTTTGGACATGTGACCATGGCTTTACACATCTTACACATGATGCATCAGAACACAAGCCTTTAACCCATCCTTTCAACAACGATTAAGTTAAGATGTACTTTATTAACCCTGTGGGGAAATTCATCCTCTACATTTAACCCATCCCAGCTCACACTAGCTAGGAGCAGTGGACAGCCGCAGTGCAGCGCCCAGGGACCATCTCCGGTTCCTCTCGCCATGCCTCGGTCAGGGGCACAGGCAGGAGCCGTACCAACATGCACCCTGGCTCTGCCGGATGATGGAAGCTAAGCAAGGGTGGGCTTGGCTAGTACTTGGATGGGAGACCTCCATGGAAATTTCCGCTTCCGACCTGGGAGGATGGCTGTGCGAATACGCGTTTGCAGCAGCCTCGCCCAGTGCCGGTGTCGGAAGATGGCGGCACGAATTCACATTTGCGGTGGCCTCACCTAGTCCCGTCCATGCAGTGTCATTGTCCACGTCTGCGTCTAAGTTTTGTCTTCATTTGATGGCTGGGAGAGCGGGGCAGGCTAAGCTAACGGTTAGCCCATGCAGACCGGCAGTTCTGATAACACCGAGGGCGGTCTGGCAGCGGACTCACCTGGCGTTGACTGTGGTGTTTTGATGTCGTCGTGAGGAGTGCGGGGAGGTGTGTCGAGGGAGTCTGGCTGGGAGTGCTGGTGCTGGATCGGCTGGGAGAGCTTGGTCTGCTTTGTCTGGTGGGCCCGGGTACCACAGCCCCTGCCTGGAGCTGCGCCCGAGGGGGGAAGGCCGAGGGCGGTGTGACAGGACGCGGAAGCGGGGCAGGCTAAGCTAACTGCTAACCCATGCAGACGGGCAGTTCTGACACTCATCCTGGCTGGCATTCGTTCCCTTGGACAGTGATTTTTGTTTAGTTTGGATATATGTGTTAGTTTGTGTATGTGTGTTCTTGTAGTTTTTGGATGTGTTTTTGTCTTTGTGTTGTGCTGCTGTGGGCTGGCTGGGGGAAACGGCTTTTCGTTTCATTTAATGTACGTAAGTGCATGAAGTGAAATGACCAAGTGTTTCTGAGTTGCTGCTGGAAGTTTTGTCGGTGGGCCAGTAGGGGGTAGTCTTCCCTCTGGTCCCAAAACAACAAAAAATCCTAGTGCAGTGACTGGGACTCTGTGCTATAGGAGATGCCGTCCTTCGGATGAGATGTTAAACCAAGGTCCTGACTCGCTGTGGTCATTAAAGATCCCATGGCACTTATCGCAAAGACTAGGGGGCCCCCGGTGTCCCGGCAAAGTTACCTATCCAGCTCTCCACCTGGCCACCTAACCATCCATCCATCTGTTATCCGAACCGCTTATGCTGCTCTCAGGGTCGCAGGGATGCTGGAGCCTATCCCAGCAGTCACTGAGCAGCAGGCGGGGAGACACTCTGGACAGGCCACCAGGCCATCACACAGGGCCCACACACACACACACACACACACACACACACACACACACACATTCATACTTAGGGACAATGTATTACGGCTGATTCACCTGACCTACATGTCTTTAGACTGTGGGAGGAAACCGGAGAACCCGGAGGAAACCCACGCAGACACGGGGAGAACATGCAAACTCCACACGGGACAACCTGGGATGACCCCCAAGGTCGGACTACTCCGGGGCTCGAACCCAGAACCTTCTTGCTGTGAGGCGACCGTGCTAACCACTGCGCCACCGTGCCGCCCGCCACCTTACCATCCCCCGTGTAATTCCCTCATTGATTCCTCCCGCTCCACCTCAAGCTGATGTGTGGTGAGTGTTCTGGTGCAAAATGGCTGCCGTGGATCACCCAGGTGGGCGGTGGCTGAGCTGAGTTTCCCCCCTTCAATGTGAAGAAGCCCTTTTGGGCGTATATATAAAGCGCTATATCAATGTAATCGATTATTATTATCCCATTCATACCTTTTGGCGGTGGGAGGAAACCGTAGGAAACCCACGCAAACATCATGAGAACATGAAAACTCCACACAGAAAGGACCAGGGATGGCCTGGGGTTCAAACCCACGACCTTCTTACTGTGAGACAACAGCGCTAATGACCGGGCCACTGTGCTACCCCAAAAAAATAGGGTGTAAGTTGTAAGTTGAATCAGGAAGTAGCTCAGCAATGCGATTGGCCGTTGATATTACTGGACATGTTGGGTAGTAACGTTTAACTCGCACCTTCATTTTCACCCCCAGACACGCGGCTCAGGTACCTGGGCTGAGAAGGAAACATGTCTGACCCGCCTGTTCAGTTATCCTGTCGAATAAAGGCCAACATGATTCAACATATTCCCAAATACACTGATTGGCAAAATAAGACCTCCTACGTGTATGAAATGATCTACACATTTATGAATGGTAGCAAAGTCAGTGAAGATAAAGATTTAACAACACGGGGGATCGGCGGTTCGAACCCCCGTGTTGCCTCCGGCGCGGTCGGACATCCCTACAGACACAACTGGCCGTGGATGTGGGTGTGTGTCCTGGTCGCTTCAGTAGCACCTCCTCTGGTCACTCGGGGCACCTGTTCAGAGGGGAGGGGGAACTGGGGGGGAGTAGCGTGATCCTCCCATGTGCTACGTCCCCCTGGTGAAACTCCTGACTGTCAGGTGAAAAGAAGCGGCTGGTGACTCCACATGTATGGGAGGAGGCATGTGGTAGTCTGCAGCCCTCCCCGGATCAGTAGAGGGGGTGGAGCAGAGACCGGGACGGCTCAGAAGAGTGGGATAATTGGCCGCATACAACTGGGGAGAAAAAGGGGGAGGGGGGGTCCAAAAAAAAGGAGATTTAAAACTGGATGGATGAGTGAGTACTGAGAACTGCTAATCCCCTCTAAAGGCCGATGGTATTACTCTGCTATTGTAATTTTAATGGATTATGTTTATATAGTGCTTTAACTAGACATCCAAAGCGCTTCACATTGAAGGGGGGAAACTCACCTCAACCACCACCTGTGTGCATCGGGTGATGCACAGCAGCCATTTTGCACCAGAACGTTCACCACACATCAGCTTGAGGTGGAGAGGAAGGAATCCATCCATCCATTATCCCAACCGCTTATCCTGCTCTCAGGGTCGCGGGGATGCTGGAGCCTATCCCAGCTGTCATTGGGGCAGCAGGCGAGGAGACACCCTGGACAGGCACACACACACACACACACACACACACACACACACACACACCCCTAGGGACAGTTTAGTACGGCCGAGTCACCTGACCTACATGTCTTTGGACTGTGGGAGGAAACCGGAGCACCCGGAGGAAACCCAGGCAGACACAGGGAGAACATGCAAACTCCACACAGAGGACGACCCGGGATGACCCCCAAGGTTGGACTACCCCGGGTCTCGAACCCAGGACCTTCTTGCTGTGAGGCGACTGTGCTAACCACTGTGCCACCGTGCCACAAGGGAGGAATCATTGAGCCAATTCGATGGGGGGATGATTAGGTGGCCAGATGGAGAGAGGCAGGTTGGGAATCTTGCCAAGACACCAGGGAACCCCCTACTCTTTGCAGTAAGTGCCATGGGATCTTTAATGACCACAGTGAGTCAGGATCTTGGTTTTAACATCTCATCTGAAGGGCGGCGTCTTCTACAGCGCAGTGTCCCTGTCACTGCACTGGGGCACTGGGATTTTTTGTTTTTTTCGATTAGGACCAGAGGGAAGACTGGCCCACCAACACCACCGCTTCCAGTAGCAACTCTGTTTTCCCGGGAGGTCTCCCATCCAAGTACTAGCCAAGCCCATACCTGCTTAGCTTCCGTCATTCGGCCGAGCCAGGGTACATGTCGGTATGGCTGTCGGCCATCGGGGGAAACTATTATGCAAACTAAGAGTGAACGATGCTGGTCAATTAAAACACTTTCCTTGAATCCACTGGTGCATGCAGGCCCATAGCAAATTGCCTCAAAACACCACAGCTCCTGCAAATAACAAGTCACGGAAATGATACGCATTTACTTAATTACCGCGCCAATAAAATCCCGATCATTTACGTTTTTTGGTTGCTTTAGGCCATTAAATCTTTGCATAATCTCCACCGTGCCACTTGTCAAAGCGTACACCTGGCCCGTAGAACTAAGAGCTCGGGGGGAAATCAAAAGCAATTATCTCACTTACAATGTTTTCCACTAAAGCAATTAACTCGCAGGTTTATGGCAATCAACACAATGTGTGAAAAGCACAGCTTTAAATAAATGTCCTACAAGGATTAGACAATAAAACAAGTTAATAAGGAGAAATTAAAAAAAGAGACTACGTTTAAAACCCCTAACAGCACAGCCTGGCAAAGTCAACACAAGGACACTGGACTGCGTTGCGTGACTTTACAAAATTGCCCCTCAATTACATAAACTCCCGACTGTCTGTTTGTTTGAATGGCAACCAAAAGCCACAGGTCTGATGCTCGCCATGGTTTTGCGAGCCATGTTTGGAGAGCCGTCCTGATTGGGTTTGAATTGTTGAGTTAGGAAACAGCTCAGACATCACAGACATCATGGACTCATGAAAATGTGGGACGAAACCCTCCAGGTTATTTTGTTTTTGTTTTGTTTTTGTTTTGTTTTGCGGGAAACCGAATACTAAACGGATTTTCACTGTGATACACTTACAAGGAAACGTCGATTCTTTGAAAGAAGATTTTGAAAAAAATCAAATCTTGATTCTTTTCCGGGCGAGATCATTTCACTTTCCCAGCAGCGTAGTTTTGCATCCAGGAGAGATTTAAAACTCACTTTTCATGTTTTATGTGGATCTGAGAATGTGCGGCGCTATGAAAGAACCAAGGAAATATATCAAAACAGGGGATTGCACTCGTTGCCATGCGAACCTCCTCAAGCGGACTGACCATATGCAGCAGCGTCGCAGTGGGGGGAGGCCTACCAGGGCCCAGACGGGGGGCGGGGGGGCTTGGGAAGCCTGGAATTAAAAGCTTGTTTTTGGTTTGCAAATTTTCATTTCTAACTAATTAGTGTCATAACTTCAGTTAAAATTGGCTCAATACATCAGTTGAGGGACTTAAAGAAAATGGTGGAGGCTCTCTGAGGCCCCTCTCACCCCTCTCTGAGGCCCCTCTCACCCCTCTCTGAGGCCCCTCTCACCCCTCTCTGAGGCCACTCCCACCCCTTACAAAAGGTGCAAAATTCCGCCCCTCATAGATAGTTAAGTCAGGTTAAAACAGATGAATGTGCTGTGATAGTAAATAATATACAGTATGCTAGAACTCAAAAAAGTGATGCGTGAGAGACAAAAGAGGAAAGGGGCCCACGGAAACCGCTGATGCATAGGGCCCAGAATTTCGTGCTGCGCCCCTGCCCATATGGGAGAATTGATCAGCAGATGTCATCAGGTGACGGCCGACTCCAACAGCTGCAGCGAAAAGAGCAGACAGACAGACACTTGTTTGCCTCACTCATTGGTAGCGTAATTGTGCCAGATGTTGGCTAATTACGGTCCAGAGAAGTCCGGCATTCTGCGCTGCGATTCTTTCTTTTTTTTTGCGAGGCTCAAAATGAGCCTTGCTATTTCACAGCTATTAACATAGTTTATTGTTCACCAAGATAAACCACAGCAGCATGGGCCTCCTTTGAAGTCGGCCGTGGTGCGTGCCTTGCACATTTCCACCCATCGTCAAATCGTAAAAACTGTTGACACTCAATAACTCGTTATGGGAGCACATCCAGATGTACCGAAAAAGTGCACGTTTTTTATCAAAGGGATCCAACATACACCCAATCACACAATGTCAATATCTGTGCCGAGTATCAAAGGCCCCGTCTAATGACAGCACCTGTTGAGAGACTCAAGCACACAGAAGCTAACCATTCATGATTGCTAATGCAACGTGCGCTTACATCCATATGTCTTCGATAAGTTGAACGCTCGGCTGTAAAGAGGAACAACGGCGGCGTTGGATCCCTCCGCGAGTGCACTTGCTTTTAGCGATCCCGTCAAAGTGTCTTTATTGTCCCTTACGGGGAAATAAGTTTGCAGCCAGTATAATAAAACTCTCACACAAAATCAAAACATACAAACACCAAGGCAGAATTGACAACGGGACATGGTGGGTGAGGAGAACCAAAGGAGTTCAAATATAGAGACCAAGGAAACAAGCGATCTGCAGACAACAGATGAATACTATCTAGCATTTAACAGTTGGATGGCAGTGGGGACAAAGGAAGTCTTGAATCTCTTAGTCCTAATACAGGGCATCCTCAGCCGACCACCTGAGGGTGACGGCTCAACCTCTGGCCGAAGGGGGTGACCTTGGCACTCCTGAAGGGAAGTAGCCTTTCTGAACACCTTCCTGTTATAAAGGTCAGTAAGCTGGGCTTGGCTTCTCCCTGAGATCTTACTAGCCCACTTGACGAGTCTCTCAAGCCCTTTTTTATTGGCCAGAGTCAAGTTCCCAAACCAAGCAACGATACAGTACGTTAAAACTGTTTGAGTAAAACTTGTATAAAAAGAGAGTCATCATCTGGGAGGAGACGCCACATGTCCACATCTCCCTCAGGAAAAACTGTCTTTGTTGGACCTTCTCGCATGGGGACGCAACGTGAGTTTCAAAGCACAACTTGCTGTGGAGAACAACCCCCGGATATTTGTAGCTGTCCACAAGCTCGATGTCAGAACCTTTAATGCTGGTTGGTACAGGACCAGGAGGAGTCTTTCTAAAGCTGATTGTCACGTCTTTAGATTTAGACACATTTGAGTGGAGAAGGGACACAAAATCATCGACCACAGGTCCATGTGGTTCCTCCTCCCCTTCAAGAAGACTTGCAATCACTGTAGCTACCCTCTTGAGATGTGTCCTCACGCGAACCCCCTTTTTCATAGACGACCGTGGTCGAAAAAGTCGGTCTGAGAAAACGTCCCAGATATCCCAAGTTTTTCTTCTCTTCATCCCCTCGCAAAATCAGTAAACTGCAGAGGGAAGGGCATTGTAATAGAAATCACTTGTGTCAGCAGCTTTGGGCTTATTTAGGCTTTGGCAGGGACACTGTTGGAGTCCTGTATTTAAGAGGAGACTTATGATAATCTCTGAACCAGAAATATTTCTTCCTAAAGCCCATCTTGGGTTTCCTTTTTCAACAACAGGTGAGGGGATTGTGTCACTTCTGATCCCCATAATTTCAGAACAACGTTTGAGAATGTGCGGTTATTCCCAAAATAATGAAGGGTTTTTTTGATATTAAGATGGTCTTTGGACCGAGTTTAGCATTTGCTGCTCTTTGGAATATAGTGCGATCCTGTGGTTATAGCCATATCTAAATCAGAATAATTTGTTTGAAACTGAAAGACTTGAAGTCATCTGGTAACCATGATATTGTTCAAAATGTGAACAATAATTTCATCCCTAAAATGTTGAAGGAAGGTAACTTGGATGAACCAAATATTATGGTTATATTTCTGTTCTCTTAGTATTTGGCATTAGTAGAGGGTAAATTTAGCCAGAATCAAATTTATGCGTTCAAATTTTGTCTGCGTCGTACTCTGATCCCAGACCTCTGACAGACACAAAGAAATCCGATTCTGGTTCTGGGACAGCTTTTCAGGCTAAAGGAAACTGTACATTTTTCCATATGTAACCAAGGGAATCAATCAGGAAAACACTTCGTCAACACTCCTTTTGTTGATAACGAAGTGTCCGGGAATGAATGATTGTGTAATTTGGACAGGGACCGACTCTTGCGAGAAACAATACTTCATCGTTTGTACATAAAGAGGAGTCATGATTGATTCCAATATTTTACCCAGATATCGAATGTTAATCTAGACTGCATTAAATTTTACCTCCTTTGTCTGATAAATTTCATTTCTTTTCAGACTCCTTTATTTTAAAATTAGGGACAATCACATTCTTTATCAGTGGATGCCATCATCATCATCGATGGTCACTCGGGGTCGAGTATGGCCGTCCTCCCTCTGGGTCCCTCTGGGTCCTCAGGTGGGCGTTGAGGCCGATCCTGGAGCTGCATAATGGGAGGACGCCTGCGCGTGACAGCTTTTTACGTGGAGAGGCTGAGGCGCCTGCAGCCGCCATGATGCGGTCCTCGGCAGGGGGTTGGCCAGAGTCCAATGGCACGGAGAACCAGGACGATCGGGGACCACCCTCTGCTGCAGCCTTCATCCACCTTCACTGCTGTTGTGACCTGGGGACATCTTCCACCAGTTCTGCCATTGAGGTCTTTGTTCGATCGCGCTTCGTATGAAACCCCCCCCCCCTCCAACCTATCCGCCTTGGATGACCCTACCAGGAACCGAGCTCCAGATGGCTTAGCTCTTGGGATCATTGTTACATGCAAGCTTCTCCACCACAGCAAGGTGGCGATCCAGGAAAAGAATGAATACCACATGAGTTATGAGTAGGATAATTAAGGCTTTGGGACTCTCAAGAGTGCTCGCACTTGAAAATGAACAAAACATGACGACACTGGTATACCGACCATGTACATATAACACGCGACATGCAATGCATTTAGGTGAGCTGCACATAAGAAAGAAGATCGAAGACCTTGGACCCTTCCGTTACTTATACGGCCAAGGCCAGCTTGATTTACCTTTGCTGTGTTTGGCTTTGATGGGAATTCTGCAACTGCTTGCCTGGTAAACCACAACAACATTCTTTAGTCCGGTTAAGATTACAAATAAAAAGTAAATTTAGCAGCCATGTGTTTTTATTCCGCGTATTAAGGTTATATATGAAGTGCTCTGTCAGTCAACTGGAGTACGGAAAACAATTTTCAATCCCATGTTTGTCTTTTTGTGGTGGAGCTCCCAAGTTAAGGACTCCTAATTTGAAATGTGTTTTGTGTGGTACTTTTGTGTCTCGAGTTGCAGCACAAAATGAGAACATATTTCCTCCCCCGTGCTCAAAAGTACGAACCATGTCTTAGAACAGGTCAGAGAGCAGCCCTAAGCAATTTACCTGCTTATTGCACACACTTGACAACTTGTTAGGATTGGAGAGTCCATTGAAAACATAATCCAAAATAAACACTTTTTTTGCAAGTTAAGTTTCTTTCCATTTTTTTCCTTGTTGGAGCCAGGAACAGATGTCCGATCTGGCTGATGAATCGAAACCATCTGAAACAACTCTCGCCGTCTTAGTCCAATAAATATGGCTTTCAACACATTTAATAGTTAGTTTGTTAAACAGACAAAAAAAAAAACGTGGCAGCAGTATGTCGCTGAAACCTGTGCATCGCTTGTCCACCTATACAACGCGCGGCACGTCAGTGTTATTTCAGCTCCCCTGCACTTCTGTCGGTCATCACGCAGACAGCTCTGCCTTCCTTTGTCTATTCATCACAGTGCAAGACGTTGCTGGTGTGCTGCTGCGGAGGAGCAACATGACATCTCCAAATTAAGTCATTTGGTGCAGATGGCAGCAGGAAGACTCGCCTCTCCTCGCCAACTATTAAACAAGAACAGGATTTCAGGAGTGTCGGCGGTGTTTCCTCGGGAAAGGGAGCAAAAGCACTTTTTGGTCTGTTATTTGAATGGGTTCACCCGCTTTATAGAGTCGTTCACTCGTGTACTTGCCCTCCACCACAGCAGGTGTCAAACCGTCTTCTTTTTTCTTTTTTTCATCTCCGTTGGCGTCACTGTGTTTGGAGCTTAAGACAATGTTTGGAGACTTTCCACCAACTGGGACCGGCACTTGACGTTGGCATGTTCCATCCGGGCTTCAGGGTCACCACGCATTCATAAGGGTGGTATACATAGAGGGGTCTGGGTGGTGCGGCGGTCTGTTCCTCCGTTGCCTACCAACATGGGGATCGCTGGTTCGAACCCCCCATGTCACCTCCTGAGATACTTAATTGATCCCTGGGGGGAAATTCCTCTCTGTACTTAACCCATGCTAGCTGTGTAGCGAGGAGCAGTGGGCAGCCGCTGTGCAGCGCCCGAGGACCAGCTCCAGTCCGTCTAGCCATGGCTCGGTCAGGGGCACAGACAGGAGTACTAACCCTAACATGCTTGTCTTTCTGATGGTGGGGGAAACCGGCGCACCCGGAGAAAACCCACTGTAGACATGGGGAGAACATGCAAACTCCACACAGAGGACGACCTGGGATGACCCCCAACGTTGAACAACCCCAAGGTTGGACAACCCTGGGGTTCGAACCCAGGACCTTTTTGCTGTGAGGCAACAGTGCTGACAACTGGGCCGCCGTGCCGCCCTTCCTCCGGCTTGGTCGGGGGTCCCTACAGACACAATTGGCTGTGTTTGCGGGTGGGAAGCCGGATGTGTGTATGTGTCCTGGTCGCTGCACTAGCGCCTCCTCTGGCCAGTTGGGGCACCTGTTCAGGGGTGAGGGGGAACTGGGGGGAATAGCGTGATCCTCCCACGCACTTTGTCCCCCTGGTGAAACTCCTCACTGTCAGGTAAAAAGAAGCGGCTGGTGAGTCCACATGTATGGGAGGAGACATGTGGTAGTCTGGGCGACACGGCGGCGCAGTGGTTAGCGTGGTCGCCTCACAGCAAGAAGGTCCCGGGTTCGAGCCCCGGGGTAGTCCAACCTTGGGGGTCGTCCCGGGTCGTCCTCTGTGTGGAGTTTGCATGTTCTCCCCGTATGTGCGTGGGTTTCAGTCCAAAGACATGTAGGTCAGGTGACTCGGCCGAGTCACCTGTGATTAGTGCTGTTGATGCCAGCATGAAAGACTTCGACTTGGCCCAAAAGTGAAACCGAACGGCACTCGTAGGGATGACGGAGAACAGCTGCAGATGAACCTGAAGGTCGTGTGCAGTCTGCCGAACACGCATGTGAAAACACTTCAAACAGCCACAGTGTCTACATTGTCTTTTTTGTAATAGCCACGCCATTTCTGGGTATTTGTTTATGCATAGGGGTGTATTATTAAAGGGGTGTACATCACGCCACAGACCGGCGCTTTGAACGTGCACGTGTCTCCCAGTCAAAAGTCCAATAGTAGCAGGAGTCGGGTCTAAGAGTTGTATCACATCTGCTGAAATCAAACATAAGAGAAGCTGTGTGTTGGAAACGTGAATGTGCTAGTGATTAAGTCTGTCACTGTGTAATAAACATCATGATTCAAATCCACCACCCCACCGCCCCCCCCAGCCCATCCCCACTCCCACTCCCTTCTTAATATTGCGGCAAAACATGTGACAAAAATATGACTGTTAACTGCGTAGGGATCCCCGCCGGCGGATCGCGTCTTTTTGGACGCGCGTGTACGTCCCCGGGGGGGGGGGAAACTAATATAGCCGTTACGTTTTGTTCGGACTGCCCGAGCCTTAAGGATTGTTTTGGATTTGAGCCGTGGGATTGAAAGGGAAGGGGAGGGGACGGACGAGAGGAAGGAAAAACTGGCGAGATTCGGTACCTTCGTGGGACGTTAGGTGCTGCTTAGGTTGTGCCGGATCCCTTTCAGTTTTGGGGATACCTGTTATTTGGCCGTGGGTGGATTACCGAACAGGCCTACCGGGCCCAGGGGCCCGGAGCCTTTGCGTGAAGTCGCTGTTATTAACGTTGCATTTCTTGTTGCACAGTCAAAGGGCCCAGAGGTTCATGTCAGTAACTGAGCCCCAAAAGTCCTGCTGGGTAACTGAAGGAAACTGCAGGTGAATGTGCGTCCTAGTTCGTGTACTGGTGGTGGTAACTGTGCGTCTGTGCGCTGTAAATCCTGTTGAGGTACAGGTGAATTTGGGGGGGGGGGGCTTTTACGCGTCCGTGCCCAGGGCCCCATTGTCTCGTAATCCGCCTGTGGTTTCGGCACCGGGGTTGCCTGGTATCAGACAGAATTAACTCGTTACACTCGGTCTCCATCTCGGCCCACTGGGGTGGGCGGATTCAAAGGTCTGGACCCAGACAAGCACCGGGGCCTGTTGGCAAGATGTCCAACACACCTTGTAGCAAGGTAAGTTCACTTTTGTACATTTTATTGTATTCCGATCGTGCTGTCTGGTTTTTCCTTCCAAAACACTGAAGGCGGATGAAGAACCTACACACCGCTAGTGTGGCGCTCATGTAGCAAAACGTCTGTGAACTACCAGCTTCTGTTAATGGGCTGCTGTTGAAATTCAATGTAGATTTTAATTTCACCAACAGGCGGTTGTAGGGCGTCGGGTAGCGTGGCGGGCGGTTTCGTTGCCTACCAACACAGGGAACACCTGTTCGAATCTCTGTGTTACCTCCGGCTTGGTCGGGCGTCCCCACAGACACAATTGGCCGTGTCTGTGGGTGGGGAGCCGGATGTGGGTATGTGTCCTGGTAGCTGCACTAGCGCCTCCTCTGGTTGGTCGGGGTGCCTGTTCAAGGGGGGAGGGGGAACTGGGGGGAATAGCGTGATCCTCCCACGTGCTACCCAGACAGCATCCGGATGTGGGCCACTTCAGGCAGTGATGCAGCACTGATGGTCTTCTTCTGGCCCTGACAAAACGGATGTGAGCCTGAAGTGGTCCACATGTATAATAGCAAAGATGGCCCAAATATGCCAAATCACATGTGGGCCTTTTTTGGCAAAGCTGCGGTGCTCTGGGCAACATGTGATCTGGATGTGACCCTGAAGTGGCCCGTGTGGTAAATGGTGAATATGGCCCAAATATCACAAAACAAATATGGCCACCTTTGGCAAATATGTGGCACATGTGGCATTGTTCTGGCCCACATCTGGCAAACGGGTGGACCGCCCAAAGGCCATCATTCCACGGAGTGTGTGGGCCGGATGAAGTGTCGGGTGTGGGACGGGTCCGGGCCACAGCAATTTCGCTATCTGGGTATGTCCCCCCTGGTGAAACTCCTCACTGTCAGGTGAAAAGAAGTGGCTGGCGACTCCACATGTATGGGAGGAGGCATGTGGTAGTCTGCAGCCCTCCCCGGATCGGCAGTGGGGGTGAAGCGACGACTGGGATGGCTCGAAAAAGTGGGGTAATTGGCCGGATACAACTGGGGGGAGAAATCCCCCCCCCATAAAAAGAAAAAAGGCGGTTATAATTGTTAATCTTTTTACTTGTGAATGAACATCTATGAGTTTGCTGATGATTGGTTGAATAATCCACTCTGGTTAACAGGTGATGCCGTTACTTGTTGTTCATGTACGGCGTACCCAGCGTCTGTGCTGTGTGGTAGTAATTAGTTCATTGTGTTTACAGGCTATGGTGAAGGTGTGCAATGAAAGTTATATTTATCCTTCGCTCTGCCCTCCGTCTCCCACACAGCTGACATGGCATATTTTTTCCCTTGCATACCACGCACCACCAGCAGTCCCAACATGCTCCATGCAAGCAGTTCACCACTTCTGATTCAAAATGAAAGGAGGCAGCATTGCCAGCTAGTGAATCTATCCATATCTCTCGTGTCTTCATCGAATGATGCAGTCCGAGACTTCAGCCGACTCACTGGATTACCGCTTGCAGTTGGTTAAGCTTTCTACAAAACAACTCCATCCATCCATCATCCGAACCGCCCATCCTGCTCTCAAGGTCACGGGGATGCTGGAGCCTATCCCAGCAGTCACTGGGCAACAGGTGGGGAGACACCCTGGATAGGCCAGCAGGCCATCCCATAGGACCGACATATACACACACACACACCTAGGGACAATTAAGTACAGCTGATTCACCTGACCTACATGTCTTTGGACTGTGGGAGGAAACCGGAGCCCCCGGAGGAAACCCACACAGACACGAGGAGAACATGCAAACTCCACACAGAGGATGACCCGGGACGACCCCCAAGGTTGGACTACCCCGGGGCTCGAACCCAGCACCTTCTTGCTGTGAGGCGACCGCGCTAACCACTGCACCACCGTGCTGCCCTCAAACAACTCACAGTCCAATAATGTCCCTCAAATACTTCAGTGGGAGAGCCTATGGAGGACCAGATAACAGATTGCAATGGGTGCACTCCATCTGAACTTGCTGGCATACTGCAAGGGCGGGGACAACTGCTTGAGTGCTGGCAGCAGGTGTTACATTGTATCTCCATCCACTAATGATTAGACACTGATGGAAAGTGTGGCAGAAGTTGTTGTGATGCTCTTTGTTGAGGATGAATTGTCTCAACACAGCAACTTTCCCTTTTAGATGGCACGATGGTGCAGTGTTTAGCTGTATCGCCTCACAGCAAGAAGGTCCTGGGCTCGAACCCCGGGATTGTCCAGCCTTGGGGGTCATCCCAGGTCGTCCTCTGTGTGGAGTTTGCACGTTCTCGCCGTGTCTGCGGTGGGTCTTCTGTGGGCGCTGCAGTTTCCCCCCCACCGTCAGAAAGACATGCATGTTAGGGTTAACACTCCTGTCTGTGCCCCTGAATTTCCCCACGGGGATTAATAAGGTATCTCAAAATCCAAAAAAAAATTTAAAATCAAAGTTGTGCCAAACCATGTAAAAGCGGGGTGTTTTACCAGTGTCTGTGGTTTGTCATGCTGTTGCTACACATGGTATTTTGTTTACTTGCCACTGACTCAGGTATAGGCACAGGAGGCATTTGCTGTTTCCTTTGCTGAAGCTAAATAGAGTGGAAACCACGTCCGTGCCAGTCAGATGTTGGAGTGTGTCCATAGAATAAAGAGATGGAGAAAACGTTAGCATGCCAGTGCAGGTTTGTTATAGTGGAAAACAAGATCCCAGAAACCTATGATGTGGTAAGAGAAGGGGTAATACTTCACCCTTCCTGATGTGCTTTTTGCAAGGTACCTATAACCATAAACTGCTCTGGTGCAGCTGCTCGGGGATGTGCAGTAGAAGACTGGCAGTTTGCTGAAAAGCTCCTCGACGGGTGAAGGTTGATGAGGGTGGAGCGGCGTGAAGCGTGAGTTGAATCCGTATATCACGACATGGTAATTCTGACAAGTAAACCTTTTCAGAATTACGAGATGAACATTTGTGCGAGATGTTCAGCAATATCGTGCATATGCCTATTTTGGTAGCAAATGCAATATTTACTCAACAACTGTTGCAGATTATTTTCATTATTTTCACATTTGCGTTCCAGTCGCTGTTACAGCATTGCATCATTTACGGACTAACGCCTTCGCTTTATTTTGCTCACAACAGTCAGTCTCTCTTGGCAGCTCTGCTTGTCTGTCTTTTCTAGGTTCTTCTCTTTTGTCGAGCCATCTGTCATGTACAATAATATCACACAGTGGAGGCAGTACAATGAAATGCTTAGGGTCGCGGGGATGCTGGAGCCTGTCCCAGCAGTCATTGCGCAGCAGGCGGGGAGACACCGTGGACAGGCTGCCAGGCCATCACACAGGGCTGACACATGCACGCACACACACACACACACACACACACACACACACACATTCATACTTAGGGACAATTTAGTACTGGACTACTACCCCAGGGCTCGAACCCAGGACCTTCTTGCTGTGAGGCAACTGCACTAATCACTGTGCTACCATGCCACCATATATATATATATATATATATATATATATATATATATATATATATATATATATATATATATATACACCCCCCCCCCAGCAATTCTTCTGCTACGTATCTGCTTCATGCTGGGATAGGCTCCAGCATCCCCTTGATCCTGAGAGCAGGATAAGCAGTATGGATGGATGGATGGTGATATTATATACATACATACATATATATATACACACATACACACACACACACACACATATATATATATATATATATATATATATATATATATATACCAGTGACTCAAGTAAATTCTTTATGAGATAGTACAAGCCTGTTTCATGCCATAAGCAATCATCAGCTGTCAATAAAGCTACTCGAGGAAAGGACATCTTTCCTCGATTATTTTGCTCCTTATTTGTTGAGCACTTTCCCTACCATTGAGGTTTTCTTTTAACAAAGTTTTATGTACATATTAAATCCATCACATTTGCAGCATGAATGCGTGATACAGGAAACAAGCTTGTTCTGCTATTTATTAGTTTTTTTCCCCCTACATCTATCTTAATATATATATCTCCATCCATTCCATCCATTATCCAAGCCGCTTATCCTAATTAGGGTCACAGGATTCTGGAGCCTATCCCGCAGTATATATATATATATATATATACATATATATGCCCCACATCTGGTTACTGGAGTGCTTGGCACTATACAATGCCAACAGGACACTAATAGCCTTCATCAAGAACTCAATGCGGCAGTGGAAAACAACACTAGAGGCCAACTCAAAGACAGGTAACCATCAAATGTGGCATATACCAAGGTGATGTACTATCCCCGTTGCTGTTCTGCATAGGCCTGAACCCCCTCAGTTTGATCATCACAAAGAGTGGATATGGATACAGGTTCAGAAGTGGAGTTACCATCAGCCACCTGAAGGGGTTGAAGGGCACTGAAGGGGTTGAATTACCAGATGACAGGATAGTTACAAGTACCTGGATATTCCACAGGCAACTGGAAACCACGAGGAGGCAGCAAGGAGATCAGCTACAGCCAAATACCTCCAGAGAGTGGGGCAGGTCCTGAGGAGCCAGCTCAATGGGAAGAATGAGAGCCAAGCCATCAACACATATGCCCTACCAGTCATCAGATATCCAGCTGGAATAATAAGTTGGCCAAAGGAGGAGATAAAGGCCACAGATATCAGGACAATGAAACTCCTCGTAATACATGGAGGGTTCCACCCAGAGTCCAGCAGCCTGACACTGTATGATAGGCGAAAAGATGGGGCCTGAGGGTTAGTGAGTGTGGTCATTATCCAAGATGAAATAAGGGACATCCATGAGTACGTCAGAAAGAGGGCCCCCCAGGATGAACAGCCGAGTGAGTATCTCAGACAGCGCAAGACAGAGAGTGCAGAGGAAGAAAAAGAGGAAGAATCATGGAAGATCAAGCTCCTCCATGGGATATACCATCAACAGATAGAAGATGTAGTTGATATCAAGAAATCCTACCAGTGGCTAGAAAAGGCTAGTCTGAAGGACAGCACAGAGGCTCTGATCATAGCAGCATAAGAACAGGCACTCGGGACCAGATCGGTTGAGGCAGGGGTCTACCACACCAGACAAGACCCAAGATGCAGACTGTGAAAAGATGCCCCTGAGACAGTCCAGCACATAGTAGCAGGGTGTAAAATGCTAGCTGGGAAAGTGTACACTGAAAGGCATAACCAAGTGGCTGGGATAGTGTACAGGAACATCTGTACTGAATATAGACTGGAAGTCCCCAAGTCCAAATGGGAGACACCACCAGAGGTGGTTGAGAATGACAGAGCTAAGATCCTGTGGGACTTCAAGTTCCAGAATGACAAGCAGGTGCTGGTTAACCAACCAGACATTGTGGTGGTCGACAAGGAACAGAAGACAGCAGTAGTGATCGATGTTGCAATCCTGAGCGACGGCAACATCAGGACAAAAGAGCATGAGAAGCTAGAGAAATACCAAGTGCTGGAAGAAGAACTAGATTGGATGTGGAAGGAGAAATCCACAGTAGTCCCAGTGGTAATGGGAACACTAGGAGCCATGACCCCCACAATGGGAGAGTGGCTCCAGCAGATTCCAGGAACAACATCTGAGGTCTCTGTCCAGAAGAGTGCCGTCCTAGAAACAGCTAAGATACTGCACAGAACCCTCAAACTCCCAGGCCTCTGGTAGAGGACCTGAGCTCAAGGAATACACACACCACCCGAAAAAGGGGGAGAGGGATATATATATATATATATATATATATATATATATATATATATAATGTGCAATTATGTGACTGTAACAAGACATTAATCAAAATGTGATGACCCTGGAGCACCAAATGTTTAAGATTAATATACAAAATATTTACAACAGTGACAACAAACTGTACGTATCACCTTGACACTTTGGAGTCAATCGCTTTTGGGATATGTAGAGATTTACATGTAATCTGTGGTTTGCAGACCGCGTCTGTCCCTCTGAGATTGTCAATGGGTAAAGAAATGAAAATGTATTGCAAACATCTACCCAAGTATGCAGTGCGAACATTAATGTTTGTAGGTCACAGTTAGTTTTTTGAAATGTGCACTGCACCACATTTTGTATGTTGTACTGTATGTGTGTTATTGAGAAGCAAATGCTGGAGTGGGGAAATTTGCATCAAATAAGACCTCAAAAATGTCCTGGCAGAGTGACTGTACATTGTTTTATTTCTTTTGTGAGATAAGAATTGCAATGCACAATATAGTTCATTTATTCTCTGTTGAGTGGTGTCGTGGTTACTTTGATGACCAAATGGATAACACCAAAAAAAGTTAAAGCGAGAAACAGAAAGAGAAAGAGAGGGAGAGGGAGAGGGAGAGGGGAAGATGGGACCTGACAGGAATGTCACCACTTACAAAAGAAGAAAACACACCAAAAAAAAAAAAGAAGAACGAAATAGGGTATGTGATCCTAAGTTCTCCAAAATTTATACCAGCTGTCTCAAATACAGGCACTTTTTGGTTCCAAAAGACCAAATATTTAATCTTCTTTTAATATGGATATGATCGACTGGAAAAGCATCCCTTCTTTCCACATAGACAGACCTCTGTGACTCTCTGCTTCCTGTAACATGTTCAGCAATGTTACCGGTTTGATGGTCAGCCTGGGTCAGGACAATAGACTTATTAATATTCAGGTCCTACGCCCCTCATCAAAGACTACTTTCACACTGCAGACCTCAGTGCTATTTTTGTCCCATTGTTCATTTATTTTTAAAAGTCATCCAAATCAGTGCAAAGAAACCTACCCACTGGAATGACTTGCATGCGCAAACAACAAATGATGTCTGGCAACCACACTCGACTGTTTCACTAGCATTTTGTTTTAAACACTGGACTGTGATGTGACCTCAAAACAGTGTCATCTCCTCAGGCAACCAACAGCAGTGCATAGCGAGTCCAAGGTTCACCACAAGACAAAACAATGGAAGGGCTAATACAGTCTGTCATATCCCTTAGTGTTTGCCATGCTGTTGCACTGTTAAACCTCCTGCAACACAGCCTACCAGCAGGTAATGGCAGGCATCACTCCACCGCATCCAGCAAAGACCATAAGCCCAAAAATCTCTGAGGGGTTTAATGATAACACAACTTAAAATATCAGGATCAGTAATCACGAACACTTTATTTGTCATTTCATTTCATGTACGAAAGTAAATGAAATGAAATATCGTTTCTCCCAGCCCACAGCAGTGCAACACAAAGACAAAAGCACATATCCAAAAACAACAAGAACACACATATCCAAACCAACATATATATCCAAACTAAACAAAATAAAATCACTGTCCAGGAGAACGAACGCCAGCTAGGAGGACTGCCAGAACTGCCGGTCTGCATGGCCTTGCAGTTAGCGTAGCCTGACCCGCTTCCATATCCTGTCAGACCATCTTCGGTGTTTCCTCTTCGGGTGCAGCTCCGGGCAGGGCCGTGGTCCTTGGGCCCACCGGACGCAGCAGACCAGGCTCCCTCAGCCAATCCAGTGCAATCTCCCAGCCAGACACCTTCAGCACATCTCCTGGCACTCCACACGACAACACTAAAAACACAGTCAACTCTAAGCGAGGCCGCTGCCAGACCACCCTCGATGTTATCGGAACTGCCAGTCCACATGGGCTAGCAGTTAGCTTAGCCTGCCCCGATTCCGCGTCCTGTGAGACTGCTCTCTGTGTTTCCTCTTTGGGCGCGGCTCCGAGGGGAAGAAGGAATGACCATCCCTGGACAGGGGGAACTAAACGTACATGTGTCGCCATCTTACAACGCTGTGATTGCAGCTATTCCCCAATCCTCTGTGAATAGTACACATGGGCATTGCAACTCTAGTTAATGGCCACAGTAATTTGTATATGAAACTGGTCGTTGTTTTCTGTCGTTATGCCACTGTATTGTTTATAAGGGTGGGGACACCTGCAGTCAGTTGAGACTGAAGAGGTCACTTAGATGAGTGTTGAAACGTTTCTCTCAATAAACGTTGTGTCCAGATGAACTGGTTCACCTTTCTTCGAACACTTAAAACGTTTTGAAGTAACTGTTCGAATTCACCATGATGGACTGCCATAGCATTATTTTGACTGGATGAAAGGTGTGCATTTTAACTTCTGGAGTGATTGTGAATTGCTGGTTCATCTAGAATAGAGTAAGTATCATCTTTCTTGCTTAACAAGTTGCTATGAGTCTTATTCGAGCTGCTTGAGTATTAGTGCTTTTTTCTGTACATCTGTAATCGGTTCCTAGTGGGATCTTATTCTAGCTGTAGCCGGGGTTTTTTCTTTTCACCTAGTGTGTCCTTAAATATTTCTGGTTGTCTGGCTGTTTTGACTTAGTTATCCTTTTAGCTTATAAATATATTCCTTGGTAACCTGCTGTTTGCGGTTTTAATTGTATTGTGTGAGGTTTGATAGAGTTTTTCATAAGTGACCAGTTTCTGGGCAATAGGCCTATTTTCAGTGTACCTCTTTGGCCAATTAGGTGTTAAGTGGCCAGGGTTTGGCCTGCACTCCTGGCAGACAATTAGCAATCAGTGTTCTTTAAATCACTGCTGCTGCTCCGAGGGCAAACAGGTCTAGGTTGAACGAAGGCTAGAGTGAACAAAGGCAAGCGTGACTTTTTCAAGCCAAGATTTCGTCAAGCAAGGACTGCTCTTTTTAGATCAGGTCAGTCATCTTTATTTTGTGTACCTAGTATAGACTATGTGTTTCCTTCGCATTCCTGTCCTTTCCTCTCCCCGGGGCTGGCATAGACGTGGGGTCACTCCTAGGTGCCGTGACCCTACCAATCTCCTCTATCCCACTCTCTCCACTCATGTTGAGCAGGTGGTGATGGGAGGGCTCTGGAATTGCCAGTCTGCGGTGCCGAAAGCTGAGTTTATCTCAGGCTACGCATCCTTGCTCTTCCTCAACTTTCTTGCTCTAACTGAGACCTGGATCATGCCAGAAAACACTACCACACCCGCAGCTCTGTCTGATGTGTACTCTTTTTCTCACTCCCAGAGCTGGGAGGCAGGGTGGTGGTACTGGCCTGCTAATCTCCCTGAAATGGAAATACTCTCTTGTTTCCATTCCACAATTTTCTCTGCCCTCTTGAATTTCATGCTGTTACTGTCTCTTATCCAGTCAAACTCACCATCGTGGTTGTGTACCGCCCACCAGGCCCCCTTGGTGAGTTTCTGGAGGAGCTTGACACACTTGTCTCGCACTTCCCTGTTGATGACTCTGCACTTATCCTTCTCGGTGACTTCAACATCCACACTGACAAGCTAGATCCTCTTCTCTCTTTCCTGTCCTCCTTTGACCTTCACTTCTCACCCTCTCCTCCTACCCACAAGGCCGGCAACCAGCTGGACCTTATCTTTACTAGACACTGTCCTATTTCCAATCTCTCTGTTATTCTCCTCCAGCTCTCTGACCACTATTTCATGTCCTACTCTCTCCTTCGCTTCAGCCCCTCCCCCTACCCACATGGTTTCCACCCGTAGACACCTCCGCTCTCTCTCCACCACTGATCTTTCTTCCTCTGTTACCTCTATCCTTCCTCCACCTGAATCTTTCTCTCTCCTACCCCCTGACACTGCTACTGATGTTCTTCTCTCTACCCTCTCCTCTTCTCTGAACAGTCTCTGTCCCCTCACCTCCAGGCCTGCACACCCAACTCCACCTGCCCCTTGGCTGTCCGACTCAGTATGTACTGATAGACGGCGCCTAAGAGTGGCAGAGCGCAAATGGAGAAAAGGCAAAGTCCCAGAGGACCGTCTCAACTTCCAATCTCTTCTTTCCACTTTCTCCTCCTCCCTTTCTGCTGCTAAGGCTGCCTTCTATTGCTCTAAAATCCTATCCTCTGCCTCTAATCCTAAGAAATTATTTGAAACCATCTCTACACTTCTTCAACCTCCACCTCCTACTTCCTCCCTTCTCCCTGATGACTTTGCTAACTTCTTTGACAAGAAGGTAAACGACATCAGATCCTCCTTTTCTCCCCACCCGGTTACTGCTGCTTGCACTATCCCACCCTCTGCACCCTCTCCACTTCCCACCCTATCCCACCTCGCTCCTCTCTCCCCCGACAACGTCCTCAACCGCATCACATCCAGTCGCCCCACCACATGCTCCCTTGACCCGGTCCCCTCCCCTCTTCTTCAGTCTATAGCCCCTGAACTCCTTCCCTTTCTAACCCACCTCATTAACACCTCCCTCCAGGCAGGATGCTTTCCATCTGCCTTCAAGACTGCTAGAGTCACCCCCCTTCTCAAGAAACCATCACTTGACCCTTCTGACGTCAAAAACTACAGACCGGTTTCCCTTCTACCCTTTCTATCCAAAACTTTCGAACGTGCTGTCTTTAACCAACTTGCTTTGTACCTCCACCAGAACAACCTTCTGGACCCCAACCAGTCTGGGTTCAAGGTGGGTCACTTGACCGAGACGGCCGTCCTTGCAGTGACAGAATCGCTGCACTCTGCGAGAGCAAACTCTCTCTCCTCTGTCCTGATACTCCTGGACCTGTCAGCTACGTTCGGCACAGTGAACCACCAGTTCCTCCTCTCTACCCTCGAGGGGCTGGGTGTCACAGGCTCTGCACTCTCAATGTCTGCATCCTACCTGACCGGTCGCTCCTACCAGGTGACATTGAGGGGATCTGTGTTGGAGCCTCGCAGACTGACTACAGGTCTTCCACAGGGTTCGGTTCTGAGTCCTCTCCTTTTCTCCCTGTAGACGACATCCCTGGGTTCTGTTATTTGCTTGCATGACTTCTCTTACCATTGTTATGCCGATGACACCCAACTGTTCTTGTCCTTCCCTCCCTCTGACACACAAAGAGAGACACGCATTGCTGCGTGCTTGACTGACATCTCGGAGTGGATGGCGACACACCACCTGAAGCTCAGTCTGGACAAGACAGAGCTGATGTTTCTCCCGGAGGAAGGTTGCCCGCACTGAGACCTGGCCATCACCATTGATAACACTTGGGCTCCAGCCATTTCTGCTTTACCCGGCCCAGCTGAAAATCACCTATCATGGGCATACCATCAGCTTTGGGATGTCACACGAGGCGGAAAAGTTTCTTCAAAACACCTTTCAACCTCCACCAGCCCTACAAAACCAAGAAATGGCCGCTTTGCTCCGCCTCATCACTGCCACCATGAGCTAATGTTGCCTACAGCTAAACGATCTTGCGACATGATTCTGTACACTCTAGCATCTTGACTTTCCACTGACTGACTATCTGCTAACTTAGCTATTCAACAGTGTTGGGAATTGGGACTTGGACTGACGTTGCTATTGTTCACTCTTTAGGGCTGTTTATCCCTCACATTGCTTAACTAAGCTGGTTGAAGTTAATGACATTCTGTTGTGCGGGTTACCTGACAGTTTATGTCATAGGGACTGAATCGTTCACATCACGTATGGTTCACTCTTGAGGGGCTCAATCTTCCTATTGTTTAGAAAAGTTGGTTGGTGTTTATGATGTTATGTGTTTTATTTCGCGCTTTATATCACGGACTGAATAGCCCACAGTGCTGAAGCACTTTGTGTATTATGCCAATTTCAACATCTGTTCTGTGGGTTTTTTTTTTCCTTCTTCGTTTTTTGTTGTTTGTTGAACAACATGAGACATAGGAGGGGAGAGGGGTTGTGAGGAGTGGTCTTGCATAAGTATGTGCACCATCGGAATGACTAGTGCACGTTCCAGGCACATCTTAGGTGTTACAAGGATCTGGCGGTTTGCCTGTTTGTGTGTAGTTTTGCTGTTAAACTCTCAATTTGTCTATGTTAAATGTACTTTGCAGCCGTTAGCTACTAAGAGATATTCTCAGTTTGTCTTTTCTTTACTACTCAGATAAAGTGGACTGTCTACATGTTATTTTGCTACACCTCTACACCACCATTTAAATGGCCAACTTAAGTATCTTGAGCTGGAATGTTCAAGGTCTGAACTCACCCATTAAGCGCACTCGTTGCCTGGAATTTTTTACACCGCAAACATGTTTCTGTGGCTCTGATTCAAGAGACACACTTGACAGCGAAGGACATACAGCGGTTCCAAAACAAGCACTGTAAAATTAGAGTTCATTCATGTGCATCAACTAAAGCTAGAGGTGCCCTGGTTATAGCGGAAAGGAAATTACAGCTTGTGGTTATGGAGAATGGTAATGACAATGATGGTAGCTTTGTCTACGTGCTGCTCTCTATTAATTATACAAAACTTCTATTAGTGTGTATCCGCGCACTTAATAGTTTTGATGAAAACTTTTTGCCCTCCATCAGTTCGACTCTGTTACGTTATTGAGACCCTCATTGCATTGTTTCTGGCGATTACAATACCACAGTCTCCCCAGAGCTACAGGCGCACTTAACGCTGCGTTAAGTCCACCCTCATCCTTAGCTCCAAGAGTCTTCCTGGTTGACTTGAACTTAGTGGATCTCTGGCACATTTGTAATGACAAAGTTGTCAGCCCTTCTCTTATAAATAATATACCCCCTATTAACATGCTCCCTATCTGTGTCATGCACTTTAACACCATTAATTGATTATCCCAAAGTATGCAGATGGAGATTTAATGACTCTGCTTAGCAATGTTGATTTTCTATCACAAACGAAAACACAACTTGGGTGAATTTAATGAACAGAACGTTGGGTAATGTGACAATCCCCAAACATTATGGGAAGCGGTGAAATGTTTTATAAGAGGCACATGTATTAGTTTTGCTTCTAGGTTAAAAGCTGAGTGCAATAAGCAGTTTTCTGACATTGAGCAGGAGATAGGCAGAGTGGAGAAGGCGCAGAGAGAAACACCCTCTGAAGCCAACACCAGTACGTTAACGGGAGAATATAGAAATGTATCCATAAGCAAGGCCGAGTTTATTCTACATAGAACCAAACAGAGATATTATTATGATGGCGACCGCCCGAGTAGATGATTAGCCCTCCAGTTACAACAAAATGAATCCAAAGCAGTGATTAATGCTAATCATACAACAGAAGGTGACATTGTTACAGATCCGATTGCAATCAACAATGTTTTCAAAGATTTCTACAGCAGTCTCTACACATCAGACTGCTGTGTAGACATGGAGAAGTGCAACGTGTTTCTTCAAAATTTAGCTTTGCCTTGTCTGGACCACTTAGAAAGCTTAAAATTAGAAAGTTCCATCTCTTGAAACAGCAGTAAAAGCTCTCCAAAAGGGCAAGAGTCCTGGTTTGGACGTTCTACCTCCGGACCTGTATCTAGCCTTTTGGAATCAGGTAGGACCTCTTATATTGGGCTCTATAAACTTTCCTATTAAACAGGGATCCTTTCATAGGGACCAGAGAAATGCAGTCATTACCACCTTACTCAAGAAAGGTAAGGATCCACTTGAATGCTCAAGTTATTGCCCAATTTCGCTGATTTGTGGAGATGTGAAGCTTTATGCCAAAGTACTGGTTACTCACATGGAGGCGGTAATTTGGAAGTTAATTCGCTTTGATCAGACGGGATTCATGAAGGGGAGAGTTGCATCAGATAATGTTAGGAGGCTCCTACAGGGTATCGAGGTTGCAGATACCATTCCAGAGAGGTGTGCTGTTCTCTCTCTTGATGCTGATAAAGCTTTTGACAGATAGGGATGGAGTTACCTATGGCTGGTCATGGAGAGATTCGGATTTGGGCCTAACATAATCTCCATGATACAAACGCTATACGGTCATGCATCAGTTCTCACAGGAACATGTCAATCACAACCCTTTCCTTTACATCGTGGAACCAGACCAGGTTATCCACATTCCCCTCTGCTCTTTTCCTTGTCCCTAGAACCCCTGGCTCAGTCCATCAGAGAGAGTGACACAATATCTCCTATAATCATAGACCAATCTAGACATATTTCATTATATGCAGATGATTGTCTTCTTCTCATATCTAATATTTGGACATCACTGCCGCAGGTCCTAAAACTCTTTGATCTATTTAAAGGGATGGCAGGATATAAAATCAACTGGACTAAATCTGCTCTTCTTCCACTGAATAGCACTGCATTAAATACCAGTTTGACTGCTGACATCCCTACCTGTACATCCTTTACTTACCTTGGCATAAAGATTTACCCCAGTCTTAGTAGAATAGTTCAGGAAAACTTTTTGGGTGTGAAAAAGAAGATTACAGATGATCTGAAGAGGTGGGGCTCTCTTTGTGTGTCTTTACAAGGAGAGTTACAACTATCAAAATGAACATTTTGCCTCAGATTAATTTTTTGTTTTTTTATGAAACCCCTAAAACCACCACCTAAGTTTATCACAGAAATACACTCCGTCATATCACAGTTCATCAGGGAAGGAAAGTGTGCACGAATCAAACTTCGAACCTTACAAAGAACCAAACTCGCTGGAGGCTTAGCTGTCCCAAACCTTAATTTTTATTATTATGCTTTTCAAATTAGACCACTGCATGTTTAGAGAAACCAGGAATCGGAGGTCCCTTGGCGGGCTATGGAGGCAGCACGCGTGAAACCAGACTGTCTGGAAAACTTATTATATACAGGCAGGGTGCGCAAAAACATTAATTTATGATACGGGAGCATTGTAACCAATTCTATTGATGTATGGAAAAAAGTGGAACTGATGATGGGCAAAATAGATTTATTTCATCAAACATCTCCACTATGGAATAACTATCACCTTCAATCAGGTGGGCAGCCTTTTACATTTCCCTCATGGTCACAAAAAGGTGTCTTCACTCTCAGTGATATTTTTAACAATGGTGGACTCCATTCATTCCAAGATATTAGGGAGGAATATGATCTACCGGGCACCTCTTTCTTTTTTTACGTGAGACTGAGATCTGCAATGAAAGCATATGGGCTGCCCTGGAATGGGCCTTTGCCAGAGAACCCTATGGAGGAGTGGCTCGGTCCTGGGCGGGGTACTCGGGGGACAGTGACACCTATATATAACGCTCTGCTTGATCACTCTACTAAGACACTGGCAGTTGAAGGGGTGTGGGTCAGGGAAGTCCGCATTGTCGGTCTGGAACCAAATTGGGAAACGATATGGTCTAACATAAGCAGTACCTCTAAAAATCTTGCACATCAACTTATACACTATACGTTGATTCACAGAGCATATGCTACACCCATCAAATGCTTTAAAATGAAACTAATTACCAGCCCTAACTGTACTCACTGCCGGGCTCAGGTGCCAGGCACAACAATGCATATGTTTTGGGACTGCTCACCGATCAGAGATTTTTGGACACAGGTTATGTCAATGCTGTCAGAGATCAACAATATTGCCTGATCCCTGCCTTTGTCTGCTCAATGACAATTCATCTGTCTCTCAATTGAAATCAGCGAAGACTAATGCTGGCAGGCCTTACTGCAGCAAAAACGACCATACTGAAACTGTGGTTTAATCCCAAACTTCCTTTAATTAAGTGCTGGATGGCGTCCTACCAGAGCATAGCGTCTCTTGAGTGTACAACAGCACGACTCAATAGAGCCCAGCCTGCCACTGTGCAGGCATGGTCAGGCATAGCTGTGTCCATAAGGGGCTCCCTTAAAAGAAAGGGTCTCCCCCCTCGCGCACCCCTCCACACCCAGCAACATCAGACCTGGAGCAGGCCCGCTTTGGAAGTTAGTAGAAATGGATGGTTGTATATACCATGGATAGTTTTGTTTATTTACTTTTCAGTCCACTGTTATTTGTTTTTCCCTTGGGGATGTCTGTGTCTTACTCTCAGCTACTATGGATGCGTTTTTTTTATTCTGATTCTGTAAATTTCCTTTCCCCCCCCCCTTTATTTCAGTCCTTAAACATCGTTACTAATGTGCTGCCCTGTTGTTGTTGTTTGTGTGTTTGTTGTGTTCTGTTTTTTAAAAATTGTTGATCACAAAAACAAAACAAAACAAAACAAAAAAAAGAATTGTCCCCCGTGACTTGCAATGCATTGCTGTTGGCTAGCGGGACCTGTGTGTCCAGTATGAAGCACAAGATTGATGAATGTGAAAATCTACCAATCAGCAACAGTAGAACTTAGAAACGGACTTAAAAATATTCAGAGTTATCCCTTTAAATTCTACTTTTACAGACATTTACTTGTGAAAAAACTGGCATCCATGTCCACCTCTCACTTTCACTATGGAACAACTTCCATTATGTTGTGGCCTAATGATGCAGCGTTAACGTTTTTGTGTTTTGATTTAATGTTGTTGTGTGGTGGGTTAATGGTTTTATCTTGCAGCCAAATGTTGTGTTGTCAATTTTTCTTTGATTTACAAATTTTGTGTTGTGGCCTAATATCGGTGTTTGTGAGTTTATGCTGTTGTGCTGTCAATTTTGTTGTGCATGCTGCTGCAATGTTTGCATCTTGCCATGGGAATGATGGGAAAATGTAATTTGGGAGAACTAGCATTTTCAAATCAAAAAATGATATATAAATCCACGAGATAAGGTGTTAATGATCAGACCAGGAAGGCACCGGGCCAGGATGTCATGTCACCCTCCTGTCTGAAAGTCTGTGCTGACCAGCAGGCCCTCATTTTCACACTGATCTTCAGCAGATCACTGGAGCTGTGAGAAGTCCCCTCCTGCTTCAAGAGCTCCACTATCATCCCGGTCCCCAAGAAACCCTGTATCACAGCATTAAATGACTACAGGCCCGTTGCCCTGGTGTTCGCCCACCTGAAGGAAATCACCAGCCCCCTGCTCGACCCCCTGCAGTTTGCCTACCAAGCAAACAGGTCAGTGGAGGATGCAGTCAATGTGGGATTGCACTACATCTTCCAATACCTCGACTCCACAGGGACTTACGCAAGGGTGCTGTTTGTGGACTTCAGCTCAGCGTTCAACACCATCATCCCAGGTATCCTCCACTCAGAACTCACCCGGCTCACTGTACCAGCCCCCATCTGCCAGTGGATTAAAAACTTTCTGACAGACAGGAAGCAACTGATGAGGCTGGGGAAAATCACATCCAGCACCCGGACAATCAGTACTGGTGCCCCCCAGGGATGTGTACTCTCCCCTCTACTCTTCTCCGTCTACACAAACGACTGCACCTCAGGTGACCCGTCTGTTAAACTCCTGAAGTTTGCGGATGACACAACCATCATTGGCCTTATCCGGGATGGTGACGAGTCTGCATATAGATGGGAGGTTGATCAGCTGGCCCTCTGGTGCAGCCATAACAACCTGGAGCTGAACATGCTCAAAACAGTGGAGATGACAGTGGACTTCAGGAGGAGCCCCCCAACACTGCCCCCCCTCCCCATATTCAACAGCACAGGGTCTACGGTGAAAACCTAAAGATTCTGGGTTCTACAATCTCCCAGGACCTAAGGTGGGCATCCAACATAGTCACAATCATCAAAAAGGCCCAACAGAGGATGTACTTTCTCCACCCAAGAAGTTAAACCTGCCTCAGGAACTGCTGATTCAGTTCTACACTGCAATAATCCAGTCTGTCCTCTGCACATCCATCACTGTCTGGTTTGGTTCGGCCATCAAACAGGACAGGGACAGACTACAATGGACAGTTGGGTCTGCAGAGAAAATCATTGGTGCCAACCTGCCCTCCATTCAGGACTTACACACCTCAAGACTCAGGAAACGGGCAGGCAACATCACTGCAGACGCATCACACCCTGGTCACAACCTGTTCCAATTCCTCCCCTCTGGTAGGCGCTGCAGAGCACTGTACCCCAAAACAAACAAATATAAAAAGTTTCTTTCTGTGAGCTGTCATTCAAATGAACGCTTAACACGCTCAAATAAATCCAACCATGTTGTATATACTGTACTGTGCATGTTGTATACATTGTACTGTACGCTGTATATACACTGGTACACTCTGTCATGTCCCTCTACCTCAGGCATGTATGTAAGTAACCTGCTAACATCTATTTCAGCATCGCTGATATATTCTCTGCACCATTGCACCTTATTCTCTCTTATTTCGCCTGTATAAGTCAGTCCTTGTGTACATATCTGAAGATTTTTGTGTTGCAGTGTTGTTATTCTATGTTAAGTACACTGAGAGAGCCACAACAAAACCAGACTCAAATTCCATGTATATGCAAACCTACATGGCCAATAAACATGTTTCTGATTCTGATCCTGATTACACCATCAGGGAATAAGAGCCCAGAGAGGAAAAAAAAAACAGAGCAAGGGATAGATTTTTCATGATTCTCCGATACCACAGTCCAAAGAAGGAATTGCGCACACAGTTTAGATATTTTGCTAAATTTAAATTTGATTTTTCACAATCTTCATATTCAAGTAGTTTTTGAATAGTGGATATTGAATTGAAGGGCGGCACGGTGGCACAGTGCTTAGCGCGGTACCTCACAGCAAGCAGGTCCTGGGTTCGAGCCCCGGGGTAGTCTAACCTTGGGGGTCGTCCCGGGTCGTCCTCTGTGTGGAGTTTGCATGTTCTCCCCGTGTCTGTGTGGGTTTCCTCCGGGGGCTCCGGTTTCCTCCCACAGTCCAAAGACATGTAGGTCAGGTGACTCACCTGTACTAAACTGTCCCTAGGTGTGTAGGTGTGTGTGTGTGTGTGGTGTGGTGGTGGTGGTGGTGGTGGGGGGGGGGCTGTGATGACCTGGTGGCCTGTCCAGGGTGCCTACCCGCCTGCTGGCCAGTGACTGCTGGGATGGGCTCCAGCATCCCTGCGACCCTGAGAGCAGGATAAGCTGTTCGGATGATGGATGGATGGATGGATGGATGATGATCAGCCATCCCAGCTGCTCCCTGCCACACGTGATTGAGAGATGAGGGAGGAAACGGGGGCAAATTTACCCCAACCCCTACAAATATGCACACATACATATCCCGCAAAACACGCGCACACACACACACACACAAATTCAAACACCCGTAGATGTACACACATATACATACACACATTCACAGCGAAAACATGGGGTTGGAATAGTGCGCACAGTCAGAAACATACACATGCTAATCATTCACACACACACATACTACATATGCTGTTCACACAACTATGTACCCCTTTCACACACACACACACACACACACACACACACACATACACACACACGCTCACTAGCAGTTCTTCCAGTGTGGTTGTCCATCAGGTGCCAGAGTTTCAAGACTTTGAATGAAGGCCGGGCGAGGAAACGTGGCGTGGCTTGGGGAGTAAAGGTGGTCTCTTCACTGTGGGTGGGGGCTCCTCCGGTGGGTAGAAGACAGGAAAAATCCCTCCCTGCAGCAACTGAACGCCCGCCACCAGTTGGACCAGTCACTGTCCGGATGGACGCAGCCGGACCGTATCTAGACCCGCCTCGCGGAACACGCGTGCGTCTCATCGTCCCGCTTCCGGTGCGGGAAGACGGCGGCGCGAATTCACCTTCGCGGCGGCCTCACCCAGCACCGTCCATGCAGTGTCTTTGTCCACGTCTGAAGTTTAGTCTTCGTCTGTTGGCGGGGAGAGCTTGTTATGCTGCACGGTGGGCCCAGGGACCGCGGCCTTGCCCGGAGCTGCGCCGGAGGAGGAAACACCGAGGGCGGCCCGACAGCACGCAGAAGCGCGGCGGGCTAAGCTAACGGCTAGCCCACGCAGACCGGCAGTCCCGATAACACCGAGGCCGGTTTGGCGGCGGCCTCACCTGGCGGCGGCTGTGCTGTTTTTGGTGACGTCGTGTGGGGTGCGGGGAGGTGTGTCGAGGGTGTCTGGCTGGGAGAGCTGGCGCTGGATCGGCTGGGAGAGCTGGTGCTGGATCGGCTGGGAGAGCCTGGTCTGCCTCGTCCGGTTGCCGTGGGGACCGCGGCCCCTGCCCTGGAAGCGTTATTATGAACCCCACGGCGTTTCTAGCCAAGACTCGCCCCGCGTAGCGTCCAGGCTCCAGGATCCTAGGAAGCCCCGCCCCTACTCTGCCTCTGATTAGCCAACCCTAACCTCAACCAACGGAGGCAACGAGTACTGGCCAGCCTGGCCAATCCCGGCGCTTGAATGCTACGCAGGGGGCGTGTCTTGCCCGGAAGTGCCGCGGGATTCGTAATAACGCGCCTGGGAACTGCGGCCGAGGAGGTAGCGCCGAGGGCGGTCTGACAGGACCCGGAAACGGTGCGGGTCAGGCTAACTGCTAGCTAGCCCATTCAGACCGGCGGTTCCGACGGTCATCCTGCCTGGCGTTCGTTCCCTCGGATCAGGGTCGTCCAACCCCGCCCCTGGAGAGCCGCCCTACTGGAGAGCCGCCCTCCTGGCGGTGTTACTCCAACCCTGATGTAGCACATCTGATTCAACTGATCAAGGGCTTGGTCGGTAGGTAATTAGTAGAAGCGGGTGTGTTAAATTAGGGTTGGAGTGAAAAACGGCATGATGGAGCTCTCCAGAACCGGGTTTGGACAGAGTGTGTGTGGTTATGGTTATGTGTTCTTGTAGTTTTTGGATGTGGTTTTGTCTTGGTGTTGCGGTGCTGAGGGGGTGGAGGGGGTGGGTGGTGTCTCGTTTCATTTCGTGTGCGAAATGACAAATAAAGCGCTCCTTCCAGAACCAGCGGGCCGGTCCTCCCCCGCCCCCCCGCCGCCGCAGGGCTCTGGAACGGTTCTGGAAGGAAGGAGCAGCTGCAAAACGCCGCGGCGGAGCTGGGGGGGGGGGTCCAAGACTCCGGCGCGTGACAAGGGATACGTAGACGGGTTCTCAGAAACCGGGCCGGAACCGGGCTTTTTTTTTGTAAGCGCCGCCGTGCATGTTGAGTTCGGGTGGTTTCTCTGCAACTTTAAAGGGTTTTGAGGAATGCCCCCTCCCCCTCCCCCTCCCCCCCGATTCTTTAATGAAGCCGTGATTCACACCTATTTCGGTTCTGATATTAATTATCAGAACGTTCCGCTGGCGAGTGAGCGGGTCGGAATTCCATTTGTCATGAGTCAAGCGGCGGCGGCTGCGCGGGGCTTGTGTCGGGGATGCGCGGCCCGAGCCACGCAGCATTAATCAGCGTGTGCGTGCGGCCCATCAAAGGCCGCGCGCCGGTTCGTAATCCCCCATGAATGCACAAACTGTTTTAAAAGCAAAAAAATAATCACTCTGACATTCACGTGCGAATCACCGTTTCTATTTACAACAAACCCTCCGCATCTCTCGAGCAGCGGGAAGGGTTTGATTCTAGCCAGATGATTAATGGCGATAACCGCATCTAAATATTTACGTCGTCGTCATAGTTCGTGTATACGCTTAGACGTGTATGCCAAGCACGTGCGACCGCGCGATACGCGGGGCGGCGTGGCTCAGGAGGTGGAGCGGGGTCGTCCAGCGATGGGAAGGTCGCCGGTTCTCCTCCAGAGAGCGTGTCGAAGTGCTCTTGAGCAAGACACTGAACCCCCCCCCCCTCCCCTAACTGCTCCTGATGAGCCGGGTGGCGCCTTGCATGGCAGCCTCCATCAGCACATGTGACCGTACAATACATGAGGCAGCATGGCTCAGGAGGTGGAGCGGGGTCGTCCAGCGATGGGAAGGTCGCCGGTTCTCCTCCAGAGAGCGTGTCGAAGTGCTCTTGAGCAAGACACTGAACCCCCCCCCCCCAACTGCTCCTGATGAGCTGGGTGGCGCCTTGCATGGCAGCCTCCATCAGCACATGTGACCGTACAATACATGAGGCAGCATGGCTCAGGAGGTGGAGCGGGGTCGTCCAGCGATGGGAAGGTCGCCGGTTCTCCTCCAGAGAGCGTGTCGAAGTGCTCTTGAGCAAGACACTGAACCCCCCCCTCTCCTAACTGCTCCTGATGAGCCGGGTGGCGCCTTGCATGGCAGCCTCCATCAGCACATGTGACCGTGCAATACGCGGGGTGGCATGGCTCAGGAGGTGGAGCGGGGTTGTCCAGCAATTGGAAGGTCGCCGGTTCTCCTCCAGAGAGTGTGTCGAAGTGCTCTTGAGCAAGACACTGAACCCCCCCCCTCCCCTAACTGCTCCTGATGAGCTGGGTGGCGCCTTGCATGGCAGCCTCCATCAGCACATGTGACCGTACAATACATGAGGCAGCATGGCTCAGGAGGTGGAGCGGGGTCGTCCAGCGATGGGAAGGTCGCCGGTTCTCCTCCAGAGAGCGTGTCGAAGTGCTCTTGAGCAAGACACTGAACCCCCCCCTCTCCTAACTGCTCCTGATGAGCCGTGTGGCGCCTTGCATGGCAGCCTCCATCAGCACATGTGACCGTACAATACGCGGGGCGGCATGGCTCAGGAGGTGGAGCGGGGTCGTCCAGCGATGGGAAGGTCGCCGGTTCTCCTCCAGAGAGCGTGTCGAAGTGCTCTTGAGCAAGACACTGAACCCCCCCCCCCCAACTGCTCCTGATGAGCAGGGTGGCGCCTTGCATGGCGGCCTCCATCAGTGTGTGGATGTGAGGCGTACAGCACAGTCCATTTACCATTTATTTACCATTCATCCCTTAGAAACCAACGTGTGTGTGTGTGTGCGTGTGTGCGTGTGTGTGTGTGTGCGTGTGTGCGTGTAAATGTTGTGTAAATGCGGGTTTTTTTTAATTGATTTTACAACCAAACACAACAGTTAAAGACCTTTAAGACCATGAGGTAAGAACTGCGTCGCTTGTGCGGATTGTTTGTAGGTTTAATAGTTCCTGCTAACACTTGAGTACTTCTGACCTCTGAAAGGGAGGGTTTTGTAATTGGACTCGTATTGTTCTGTACTTGTTTCTGAAGCAATGCACCTTACTTGCAGCACCTTACTTGCAGCACCTTACTTGCTCTTGCTTGAGCATAGTGACTGGTTGCACCATTCTCTGCATTACTTTTCTGCTCCACTGTGAAAATGTTCCTCACCTGTGTGCTTGATTGGCGGTGGCCCAGTGCTTAGCGCTGTCGCCTCACAGCAACAAGGTCCTGGGACGAACCCCAACCTTGGGGGTCATCCCAGGTCGTCCTCTGTGTGGAGTTTGCATGTTCTCCCCGTATCTGTGGTGGGTTTCCCCCACCATCAGAAAGACCTGCATGTTAGGGTTGGTACTCCTGTCTGTGCCCCTGACCGAGGCCATGGCGAGACCAACTGGAGCTGGTCCCCGGGCGCTGCACGGCGGCTGCCCACTGCTCCTACCCACCCAGCTAGGGTGGGTTCCATGCAGAGAAAGAATTTCCCCACGGGGATCAATAAAGTATATCAAAATAAATATCAAATAATTGATGCAATGATCAGCATAACCAGGAAACGGTGACGTCCTCTGTTCTTGTTGTCCTTTTCCTTAAGGAAGTCCCAGTGGTGGGACTATTCCTACGTACAGAAGCCTAACGTCACCATCTTCCCTTTAACTACAAGAGGTCAGACCGTTTCTGTTTAAACTGGATGTTCAGAGTAGTTTTAATTCAGCTGCAGCCTGTTAGTTGGGGTGATGATGCTGCAGTTTGTCAGCTGGGAAAACGTGTTGTTGGCACCGCTTTGCAATAATTTATGAACAGTTTAAAAGTGGATTCTATAAAGGGTTTTATACCTGCCTATTAATGGTTGATAACTCGTTTATCAGTGTGTTATAAATCGGTAATAAGGTGTTATAGTATTGATAATAAGACTTTTTGGGTTGCCAGGTTGGGGGCCCACATTTTGTCGATATGAGAGCACCTCCATAGACATTCTCTCAAAAACCATGTGACCAGTGAGGACTTCAGATTATTGTTCTCAGCGAGTGACACACATATAGCACAACAATTTTGCACAGTGCATATGTAAGCCGGTAGTGAAGGAGTGTTGGTGTAGAATGTGAAGAAACATATTTAAATCCTTACAAACTCGGAAACCACGATTTAAGTCCCTATTTCTGTTACATTGACATTTATGTTACTGTCGCTTTAAGAACGGGGCGTGTCTCGCTGATGGTATCGCGTTGTCAGGAAGTGAACAATGTTCGTTGTGGCCACGTTTTTATTTATTGACTAGAAGAACCCCGCTACAATGTAGCGGTTTGGTTCTCCACCCGTCTAAATCTCCCTCCTCCTCTTCATCCTGCCAGCTAACCGTCTTCCCCCTGCCCCTAAACCCTCCCCCCCCACTCCAACTCCCTCCCCCCAAATGCTCAGAATCATCTGACATGCCGAGAAAAGTGGTTTTCAGCCATTTTTAGAAAATGCATATTTTGCATAATTATTATAATTATATTTTAATGCTCTGCTATTTTTCTGGTCCTCTCTGGAACAATACCTACCACCTCCAAAAAAAAAGTAGGATCATAAGTGCATTTTTGCAAAAATGCATATATTTTGCATAATGCCAAAACATTTCTAAGTCCGAGAATTTTTTTTATATAGGTGAAAAAATCAAAGATGCTCAGAATCATCTGAAATGCCGAGAAAAGTGGTTTTTTAGCCATTCTTAGAAAAATGCATATTTTGCATATTTATGCATAATTATGCATAATTTTAATTTTCTGGGATTTTTCCCCTTACTCTCTGAGACAATACCTACCACCTCCGAAAAGAATTAGGATCATAAACGCTTTAGTTTTCGGTTCCGCTATCTACACTAACACACACACACCCAGTTTGATCACATAACCCCAATGTAAAATATGACATTTCAAGAAGCAAAGTCTGATATTTTACGCCGGCGTTGTGCGATCACATTGGGTGGAAAATGTACACGTAATTGATATGCATAAGCTTTAACTTAGGGTGGCACGGTGGTTAACACAGTCGCCTCACAGCAAGAAGGTCCTGGGTTCGAGCCCCGGGGTAGTCCAACCTTGGGGGTCGTCCCGGGTCGTCCTCCGTGTGGAGTTTGAATGTTCTCCCCGTGTCTGGGTGGGTTTCCTCCGGGGGCTCCGGTTTCCTCCCACAGTCCAAAGACATGTAGGTCAGGTGAATCGGCCGTACTACATTGTCCCTAGGTGTGTGTGTGTGGTCCCTGTGATGGCCTGGCGGCCTGCCGCCCAGTGGCTGCTGGGATAGGCTCCAGCCTCCCACGACCCCGAGAGCAGGATAAGCAGCTTGGATAATGGATGGATGGAAACTTTAACTTATGGTTTAAATATTTTTTTGAGTGACGCTTAATAAGAAGGAACGCTCGTTAGTTTTTTCAAAATTCCTCAGAATAATAATCTAACTAAAATGGAAGCACTCTGTGTCTATCTGTCTGTCCATCCTTTGATTTTCTCGACAACTGTTCGTCCAATCAACTTCACACTTGGCAGATGCGCCATGGGTCTGGACGGTGTGGTCCTTGTTTATATTGCCACCCGTCCCTTGAAATACAGAATCGAGGAAATGGTGCGTTCCTTGCTGAGCCGATACGGAGTGTGATTTGTTCCACAGTCTACGGGCGACCTGAAGTGAAGGAGGCACAGCCTGTGTATTTCCCCCTCTCCGCGTCGCCTGAAAATTGTGGGATTTTACCGGAGCAGTTTCCCCTGGGTACCAGGGGCACATGGCCTAAGTCCATTCCCTTATCCAAACCGCTTGTCCAGCTCTCAGGGTCGTGGGGATGCTGGAGCCTATCCCAGGAGTCATTGGGCGGCAGGCAGGGAGACACCCTGGACAGGCTGCCAGGCCATCACAGGGTGTCCGTTATACATAACAGTTATGATATCATTCCCTGACCAGCTTCATTTTGTAGATTTGGACACAGGACCACTGCTGGTTTCTTATGGGACAAGTGAACAGGAGTCCTAACCTGTCCTTTATGGGGGTCATAAAGAAGAAAATGTGGTTGTTTTTAGCTGTGAAACATGTCTTTTCTAGAGACATATGACTCTGACAGGTCTACTTACTGTAGGCAAGTGTCTAGCTTACTGGACAACATGGACCTTTCAAGCCTGGCACATTCTGAGCTAATACCACACTCTGTGTGCACCCATAGAATCAAGGAAATTGTTATTTATTAAGGAAAAAGGCAATCTTTTCCATTGAGGCAGGGGTCATGGGAGCCGAGATGGATGGGTTTAAGTGTCTCTTATTTTTCTGAGCTGAAGGTGGCAGCCCTACTGACGGGCTGCCCAAATGTGTCTCTGTGGCAGCTCCTTTTACTCTGGCTTGCATGTAGGGTGACCAGATGCCAACAAACCAAATGTGGGACAAATAGTGTGTTTGTTTGGGACAATATGGGACACATGGACATAGCCTATACTTTAATGTGGAGTCCATGGACCTACTGCCTAGAATATCTTGTATGATGTTCTTTATGATAGTTCTGGTTACTAGGGGTTTTGTTCACGAGTGAGGGTAGGATGGAGCAGGAGATTGACAGGTGGATTGGTGCAGCATCAGCAGTAATGTGGACGTTGTACTGGACCATTGTGGTGAAGAGGGAGCTGAGCCGGAAGGCAAAGCTCTCAATTTATCAGTCAATCTTCGTTCCAACCCTCCCCTATGGTCATGAGCTTTTGGTAGTGACCGAAAGGGTGAGATGGTGGATACAAGCGGCTGAAATGAGTTTCCTCCGTAGGGTGTCTGGGCTCAGCCTTAGAGATAGGGGGAGGAGCTCGGACATCCGGAGGGAGCTCGGAGTAGAGCCGCTGCTCCTTCGCATCAAAAGGAGCCAGTTGAGGTGGTTCGGGCATCTGATCAGGATGCCTCCTGGGCGCCTTCCTTTGGAGGTTTACCGGGCACGGCCAACTGGGAGGAGACCCCCGGGGTAGACCCAGAACTCACTGGAGGGACTACATGTCCAGGCCTGGGAAGGCCTTGGGATCCCCCAGGAGGAGCTGGAGGGCGTTGCTGGGGAGAGGGACGTCTGGAGTGCCCTACTTAGTTTGCTGCCAGTGCGACCCGACCCCGGAGAAGTGGCTGAAGATGAATGAATGAATGAATGAATGATGCTCTCAATTCATGTAGCAGGCCTAAGAGAGAGGGTGGGTGTGGGTGCCTTTCATCTATGTATTAAACTAAAGCAGCATTGTCTGTTTGCCCTTTTGCTACATGTTTTGATGCTTAAAAGCTTGGTGTCCCCATCGTCCTTTCTAAGGTTGCATTGTTTTGTTGTCTTACAAAATGCACTTCAGTAAAAATCATTTTCTTGATCTTCTCTTTTCTTTTTTCCATATTTGACATTGAGGTAATCCAAAAGTAGCTAAAGTAACCAGATTACATTGCAGATTACAATCCTCCAAACCCTGGCCACGGAAAACCAAACGCATAATCCCTTCCAGGCTATCTGCCTGCCGGGGATAAAAATCAATTTTCATGCAATTTTGTCAGCTATTATAGCTGCAGTCGTTAAATGCAGGGTTAAGATTAGCTTGTGGTTAAGTTTAAGGTTAAGGTTTGATAGCGGTTAGAGGTTTGACTAACTTCATTTAATCACATCGTTCCCGAGAGAGTGTTTATGGCAATGCTCCCCACATGGACTCCCAATCTGCCAACCTAAAACGTCTTTTCGTTAATGCTTCATACCATGTAAATATTCCTTAATAATGCATAAATAAATTATTTATTAACCATTAATAAAGTAATTAGTAACCATAAATAAGTCCTTTATAAAGAATGCATTTTTGGAGAGTGCTACCGTATTATTACTGAAATGATAAATTTGTTGGGCCTTTTATGCTGCATGCTAATACCCAACCCGTTTACTGTAATGGATTCAGCGGCCTAATAGTGGGGGGAAGGGGGGAGGAAGGGGAAGGACCTACCAGGGCCCAGAAGGGAGGGGGGGGGGCTTTGGGAAGCCTGGAATTAAACGTTTGTTTTGGTTTGCAAATTTTTATTTCTAACTAATTGGTGTCATAACTTCCTTTAAAACTGGCTCAATGCATCGGTTGAGGGAATTGAAGACAAATAGTGGAGGCTCTCCGAGGCCCCTGTCACCCCTTACAAAAGGCGCAAAATGGTTTAGTCCGCCCCTCACGAGCATCTCTCAATGCACAGGCCTACTGACAGGGAATAAGCATATCATGTGACGCCAGTATGAATGAAAACAATGTTCTCTTCCAAGCAAACCTAATTAAACCACAGTAAAGTAATGTGTAAAAAAAAAAATGATGCGTGAGAGACAAAAGAGGAAAGGGCCCACAGAGACTGCTGATGTATAGGGCCCAGAATTTTGTGCTACACCCCTGTCCCTACATTATGTAACATCCACAGTGGCTGAGTTCTGTTCTGCTTCCTACTTTTTCAGAAACTCGTTGGTGCTTTCCCTGATTTTCTAAACCGCCAAGGTATATGCAACCGATGGACAAATATGTCAACCATACTGTAATAAATGTCCATATTTTCTCATTTAACACAATTTTTTGTGGATATTGCATTTGCCCGCTAGCATACGACCGCAAAAAAAAAAAAAAAAACAACAAAAAAAGAAACTTCCAAACGTCGAAAATTATGTCCAAAATCAGAAAGACTGGAAAGAGTGATCTTAGGAATCTCACATCCATCTCCACCAAACTTAATGGTGCACAAATGATGGAATGTTTTAGAAAGTAGGTGAGGCATGAAAGAGCCCATAAATAGGCTACCAGGCCCAGGTTTTGGGAAAGGTTCAATGCAACATGACTCCGGTGCAGAAAAGCTCAGGAGTGAGGCTATAGCGTCTTCATCTCTCCTCTCCCTTCAGACAGACAGGCAGGGTGAAGGGAAAAGGCAGATCGACCTCGGTAACACTGAAACTTCACTAAATTTATGGGACCCAGCACAGCGAGACAGCCCCGGTGATGCCAAATGTCTGTTTTTGCCTGCCCAGTTAGAAAACACCATTAGGTTGCCTTAGTCCATTCATCAAAAATGGGGATTTTTGGGGGGCTCTCACCTAATTTACAGGTCCTTGGGCCCATCATGGAGAGGGAGTGTTGTGGTTGGCTTGCAGATGCCACGGCTCCAAAACTGCAGCCAATAGCAAACCATTCTCTCTTTCTTGAGGTCAGGTCAGACACCAATAAAGAGGAAAAGCAAAGCAGTAAAAGAATTAAGGTCAAACGGGTTTCTGAAGCACATTCTCCAAGCCTGACTGTCTGAGAGTTTGTGAGGGCCAACATGTTGGAAACCCGATCTTTACGTCCCTCTTAAACCTACATCGCACAGGTGCTGAGTCATGCAGTTTATGGACATGAATCTTCAGGCGACAGCATATCGCTTTCCCAGCTCGGCGGACCCAGGGAGCGTATTCAGGCACAAAGACAAGTGTAGGGAAGGAGAAGTGGGGCGAGAGCCGGTCGGGGGGGGGGGGTTATAAGGACTACACGGGAACTAATAATCCCTTCACAATAGTGTGAGGGGTCTGGGTTCTGATCTGCACCACAGTAGTTCTCTATGGTCCGGAACATTCCTGTCAAGTCAGGTTTAGTTCCTCCTGGAAACAGGACGCAGGTCAGGTCTGTTTCCCACTCCCGTGGAAAAGCCGGTGTTTCGGATCTCACCCCGCGTTCATATGGAGACAGTTTTGTTTTTTGTCAACCATTGCAATTTTATTTCATAACAATATTTGACCACTTTGTTGCTTTCCTTCATTTACAGCGGTTATCCTTAGTGTCTTCAATCCCAGATAGCAAAACTGCTGTGGCCCGGACCCGTCCCACACCCGACACTTCATCCGGCCCACATACCACGTGGAATGATGGCACTTGGGCAGTCCACTGCTGTTTGCCAGATCTGGGCCAGAACCAAGCCATAGCGATGCCACATGTGCCACATATGTGCCAAAGGTGGCCATATTTGCTTTGTGTTATTTGGGCCATATTCACCATTTACCACACGGGCCACTTCAGGGTCACATCCAGATCACATGTTGCCCAGAGCACCGCGTCTTTGCCAAGAAAGGCCCACATTTGATTTGGCATATTTGGGCCATATTTGCTGTTATACATGTGGGCCACTTCAGGCTCACATCCGTTTTGTCAGGGCCAGAAGAAGGCCATCAGTGCCGCATCACTGCCTGAAGTGGCCCGCATCCGGATGCTGTCTGGGATAGTATGCGTTCTTACTGCACATCCCAGAGGGCCATGGCAAATGGCCGCCATCCTGATCGCGCTGAAAGCATTTATGTGCAGGGCAGAAATTCTGACAGTCACATAGCTTTGTGTAACACCGGTGAGATAATTTTACGGTAACGTGCATATTTTGGAGAAAGAAGGCATAACACGTCACCTGACACTGTAATGATTGAGCAGCACTCCAAACCCTAATTAAAACTGTCCAGCCAGCCATCCATGTGTTATCCGAACCGCTTGTGCTGCCCCCAGGGTCTCGGGGATGCTGGAGCCTATCCCAGCAGTCACTGGGTGGCAGGCGGGGAGACACCCTGGACAGGCCGCCAGGCCATCACATTCACACCTAGGGACAGTTTAGTACGGCCGAGTCACCTGACCTGCAGGTCTTTGGACTGTGGGAGGAAACCGGACCCCCGGAGGAAACCCACGCAGACACGGGGAGAACATGTGAACTCCACACAGAGGACGACCCGGGATGACCCCCAAGGTTGGACTACCCCGGGGCTAGAACCCAGGACCTTCTTGCTGTGAGGCGACCACGCTACCCACTGCACCACCGTGCCGCCATCAATCAACCCTAATTAAACGTTAATGTGGAGCTCTGTATCTCAGCACCCTCCGCTTTCTCCTGCGCACTCCACCTGCGAGTTCTTCCCTGCCCATCTTTCCCCCTCTTCCTTTTTGCGGCCGACTCGACGCGCTTCCTGCGGGCGCCGTGACGTCACGGCTGAACACGCGGCGTGGTGGCGGCGCGCCCGCCGACGTCGATATATTAAAAAAAAAAATGGCGTACGGGGGAGCGGGTACGGAAGACTCCGAGCGCGCGCGGGCCGGATGCCGCTCCAAAACACGTGGGGCGCGTCGTTCCTTGACACGAGGGAGTCAGCCCGGTGGGGTAACCGCGGGACATTTCACCTACGGCGGAGATGAACCCCCGCGACGGAACGTCCACCATGTGACGGCGCGGCCTTGCTATATGCTGTCCCGGTGCCAGAAAAGCCGCCGTTGGATCGCGTCTCCAGAGGCCTTGGCTGTACAAATCATTGTTTTTGAATATTTGCGGACATATTTTAAGCGCCAGCGGAGCGCGCCAAGAAGCTGTTTATGGTGTTTTACGTTACGAGACAGCCTCCCCTCCCCTGACCCGTCCCGGGAAGAACAGAGGAGCCGCGGCCGGCGCGCCTCCGGCAGCGCCGCGCCGGTGCGGATGCCGCGCCGCGCACCGCCGCCCGAGCGCCGGGGCTCGGGCGGCGGTGCGCGGCGGCGGCGGCGCGGCGTAAAGCTGGTTTACAGCAATACGCGCAATACTTGCGCGGATCCCCGGGAGATCCCAGAACTTCCCCCACCTTGCCGTATCCCGTCCCAGCCGGAGTCCTTGGTCAGCATTACCTCAGCACTCCCGAGGCTTCCAGAAAAAGACCAAAACTAAAAACAGCCTGGTCTGGCGCGCGAGGGCCCGGGCCGTCTCTTGACAGGACCGAAATTCAAATTAATCTGTTTGTTCTTCTCCCTCCGACTCCGGCGCGCACACCAGATACCCATTATTGATAGGCTGCGGTGTCCATGTGTGTTTTAGAGAGTGTTAAATTTGGTCTCCCGTTTGAAACCCGGGCCGTCCACATGGCAGTGTGCGCTCCCTCGGCGCGCGCGCGCGCACGCGCACACATCTGGTCCAAGAGGACACAGGAGAAGAGGTCATGGTACAACCACGCGTGCGTGTGTGCGTGCGTGTGTGTGCGTGTGTGTGTTGCTGGACCAGAGCAAAAACAAACCTCTCCAGTAAATCTTGTTATTTGATCAGCTGAAGGAAGAGGCACTTGAGTGGAATGAGGGGGAGAGCAAAACAAAACACAAAAAAGAGAGAGAAGGAGCACCTTCCACAAAGGAGGCACAGGATGAGGGGACGACTTTCTCTCTCTCTTTTTTTTTTTTTACGACCACCCCTTGGTTGGGGTCATTAAACTCAGCCAGAGCAGCGGCGGCGGCGGCAGCATCGTGGGACGCGGGGCCGTGACAGTGCTTAGGTAAACATGTCTCCCAGCTATGTGGAAGGGCGCCGTTAAAGTCTCGCCGCTCCCCCTCTTCTCTGGCAGAGGGTCGCCGCAGGGTAGATGGAGACCTCCGTCTGGGAGAGATTGGGTGGGAAAACGCGCTGACGCTCGTTGCGCCGCTTCGGCCGATCTCTCCTTTAAAGGCAACAGTCGGCCTGGCTTTGCGGCGACACCGTCTGCGTTGCTGGGTTGGAGGTGCTCTCTTAAGGACACGCTTGGCTGTGAAGGCTTTGTCTAGTCGCCGCTTGGGACGCGTCCCACATAGCAACACTGCTGTGGCCCGGACCCGTCCCACACCCGACACTTTCATCCGGCCCACATACCGCGTGGAATGATGGCGCTTGGGCGGTCCGCCCCTGTTGGCCAGATCTGGGCCAGAACCAAGCCATAGCAATGCTGCATGTGCCACATATTTGCCAAAGGTGGCCATATTTGTTTGGTGATATTTGGGCCATATTCACCATTTACCACACGGGCCACTTCAGGGTCACATCCAGACCACATGTTGCCCAGAGCACCACATCTTTGCCAATTAAGGCCCCCATGTGATTTGGCATATTTGGGCCATATTTGCTATTATACATGTGGGCCACTTCAGGCTCACATCCGTTTTGTCAGGGCCAGAAGAAGACCAGCAGTGCTGCATCATTGCCAGACGTGGCCCACATCCGGATCCTGTCTGGGGTATTATCAAAGATGGAAACAAACATCACCGTGTGTGTTTCCACTGGTGACCTGCGGGGTTATTTAAGCATTTGCTTCTGTCAGCGAGGTCGACACCGAGCCGGCCAGTCAGCCCACCGCCCAAAAAGTCGTCATGGGTGAACTGCATGGAAACAGAAACAAACCAAACCTGCATGACTGAACAGTCCCAAGTCCAATGATTATTTGTTTAAAATGACTTCTTCCTGGGCATCTGGGTGGACTAGCAGTCTACTCCGTTGCCTACCAACACGGGGATCGCTGGTTCGAATCCCCGTGTTGCCTCTGGCTTGGTCGGGCGTCCCTATGGACACAACTGGCCGTGTCTGCGGGTGGGAAACCAGATGTGGGTATGTGTCCTGGTTGCTGCAGTAGCGCCTCCTCTGGTCGATGGGGTGTCTGTTGGGAGGGGAGGGGGAACTGGGGGGAATAGCGTGACCCTTCCACATGCTATGTCCCCCTGGTGAAACTCCTCACTGTCAGGTGAAAACAAGCGGCTGGCGACTCCACGTGTATCGGAGGAGACTGCCAGATCTGGGCCAGAACCAAGCCACAGCAATGCCGCATGTGCCACATATTTGCCACAGGTGGTCCATATTTGTTTTGTGATATTTGGGCCATATTCACCATCTACCACACGGGCCACTTCAGGGTCACATCCAGATCACATGTTGCCCAGAGCACCGCATCTTTGCCACAAAAGGCCCACATTTGATTTGGCATATTTGGGCCATATTTGCTATTATACATGTGGGCCACTTCAGGCTCACATCCATTTTGTCAGGGCCAGAAGAAGACCAGCAGTGCCGCATCACTGCCTGAAGTGGCCCACATCCGGATGCTGTCTGGGCTGCAGCCCTCCCTGGACCGGCAGAGGGGGGTGGCACAACGACCGGGACGGCTCGGAAGAGTGGGGTAACTGACCGGCTACAACTGGGGAGAAAAAGCGGGGAAAATCCCCCAAAAATCCCCCCCCCAGCCTCTTTCCTGTATACGCCGCATGTTGGAGTGATCTACGGTACTTGACATCTCTCCGTGAGCTCGTCCTACCCGGCTCGGCCCTTTTGGACCCCTTCGCAAAGAAAGTGGTCAAAGGAACAAACCTACAAATAACACAATGTTCTGAAAACTTATGAGGCTCCCACAATTCGAATCAAAACCCATTCAACTGTAACACCAAGAACAGATTTTTTTCTTATTCTGTTCTTATTTCTATTCCTTGGGTCGTCATTAACACAACTCTGTGTTTTCCACTGACTCCTCGGTTTATGAACAACTAACCTCCACCAAATGGTTGAGATATCATCCTCTAATAAAGCAGATATGGAACGACTGGAAAACGTCGCTATGTCTTTGCCGCCGAAAACTGAGGTAAATTTATGTTCTTGTTTTTGGAGTGAATTAATCATTATTTCCAAATAGGAGATGGTAAATCATGGTGGCAATTTGAGAAGATGCATAACCCGATATAAAAGTTATACAAGACAACGTCATTCACAGGAAAAACAGAAGGAAGAAAAAGCAGATTCGTTCATCTCTGGGGTTCTGCGTGGTCGCTCAGGTCTTTCGTGCCGGACTGCTGGGAGTTTGTATAGACTCGAGGCCCAACACAAAAAACGTCGTCATCAATCTGTCGTATTGTTAAGACAGAATACGAATATTAAAAAATGATGCTTATCATCTGCTATGATGCGGTGCAGGTACGTGGTTTACTTGTAGCTTCATGAGGCCAAAAGAAACCCACAGAACATGTACAGAACGAGCATCCGGGTGGTGTGGTGGTCTATTCTGTTGCCCACCAACACGGGGATCGCCCGTTCAAATCCCCGTGTTACCTCCGGCTTGGTCGGGCGTCCCCCCCCCCCCCCCCAGGAGACACAATTGGCCGTGTCTGCACCCAGACAGCATCCGGATGTGGGCCACTTCAGGCAATGATGCTGCACTGATGGCCTTCTTCTGGCCCTGACAACATGTATGTGAGCCTGAAATGGTCCAAATATGCCAAATCACATGTGGGCCTTTTCTGGCAAAGCTGCGGTGCTCTGGGCAACATGTGATCTGGATGTGACCCTGAAGTGGCCCGTGTGGTAAATGGTGAATATGGCCCAAATATCACAAAACAAATATGGCCACCTTTGGAAATATGTGGATCATGCGGCATTGCTATGGCTTGGTTCTGGCCCAGATCTGGCAAACAGGAGCGGACCGCCCAAGTGCCATCATTCCACGCGGTATGTGGGCCGGGTGAAAGGGTCAGTGTGGGACGGGTCCGGGCCACAGCAGCTTTGCTATGTGGGCAGGTGGGAAGCCAGATGTGGGTATGTGTCCTGGTGCTGCACTAGCACCTCCTCTGGTCGGTTGGGGCTCCTGTTCAGGGGGGAGGGGGAACTGGGGGGAATAGCGTGATCCTCCCACCTGCTACATCCCCCTGGTGAAACTCCTCACTGTCGGGTGAAAAGAAGCGGCCGGCGACTCCACATGTATGGGAGGAGGCATGTGGTAGTCTGCAGCCCTCCCCGGGTCAG
>NC_079219.1:5123267-5135767 GCF_029633865.1 Lampris incognitus | reverse complement strand
TGACGAGCCCGTAGAGGGGCATTTTATCGTGGTGGGCTTAGCGCTGGACTATAAGGAGCCGTGTCCCCTCACGGTGTTCAGTGCCTGCACGGCTGTCAACACGCTGTCGCCCATCTCGCCGTGGTCGCTTTCATTGTGTTGCACCTCTGCATCTGTCGAGTGGCCCAACTGACGTTGCATCTGCATGGGCGCTGCAGGATAAGCATCGATATGTGACAGGTTTGTGTGCAGCTTTGAATCCGGGCAATATCGTCCATGACTTATTGTGTACCGCTGTTCCCTGCCCTGTGTTCACCTCCACTTCTGATACTGTCCCATAGTCGCTTTCACCCTACGGGATCCTCCGCTCCCTCCCGTGCAATGTCTGACTTTCATCTGGAGCACTGCTTGTACCTGGATTGGCACTCGTACCGTATCCTGATTTCTCATCGTATCTTTACTTTTTATGTGTCGCAGCTTTATTCTTTCTGATTACTCTACTTATATACGGCCAGTAAAATGGACTCTGAGGCGTCGTTTGCCTCATACTAGGCGGCTGTGCGTTGCTAGCTACCTGAATAGGGGTGAGTTTTTCCCCCTAAAAAGCTCTTTCTTTCTGGTGCCCTCACTGTGACTGACCCCAAATGATTTATCTGTGTTTTATGGAGTCTCGGGAAGACCTACCGGGAGGCTACAGCCAAAGAAATCAATTATCTGACAATGCCAACCCACACCCTTTAGACAGAGTACGCTGGGCCGTGCCAGAGCGAGGCCATGGATCAGTAAAGTCAAGCTTTCCATGCTGAGTTCTCTGATTTGTCTTTGAACTGTAGCCTTCTCTCCTCAATCATTCAACTTCCCATCCTCGAGTCTGACCCCGAATGCTCGGGAGAGATCACACAGGAAGCGAAGTGGGCGCCACAATCAAAGAGTCCGTGTTCTCACGAAGATCAGGATGGGAATGTGAGGCGCGACGCTTCTCGGCCCTCCACAGACCGAGCTCCCTGCCAGGAGGAGTTCAAGGTGGTCTACATGCTGTCTTTGATCGTCACCGGCCGAGGCCCCTTGGACAGATGAGTCTGTGTAATCGCTTGTCTTGCAGATAGCTGAGGGGGAACAGTAGTGCTCCATATCCCCTTCACGGCATGACCTCAGAGGTGGCAGCCATAGCCGTCGGGATGACACAGACCTCCCATCCAAATGGGCCTCTCTGTTGCCCTTATCTAATTGAAAGGGCACCAGATAAGCACCAGAGACAAGCTGCCCGGGTGCACCGCGGAAAAACAAGTGGAAAATGGAGAGAGGCTCGGTGGTGCCCACCTCCAGAGAACACTATTTCGATTCAAGTGGAGAGAAATTGTTGGCAAGAGGCATCATGGCACATGGCCTTTTTTAAACTTACCATGCAAAACTTATTTTTAGCCTCCCTTTCAGTTTTACATCATGGCCTGACCACAATCCAGTTACTGACACTCAAAGTGTAGCAAAGGTCCAACCCGCATTTGCACGAACACCCTGCGTTGGCAAGGTCGTGCGGGTGCTGCGGACCAGATGCACAGACGTGGTGCAAAGAGAGGCCCGGACTCCATGACAGCTCATCGTTGGACGTTGGAACAAGAGGAGTGTGTTTGTTTTGGACCGACTATAGTCGGGCCCGCGGCTGCCAGCGTCTTTTGGGCAAGTGCTCGGGCGAAACCCAAACGGCTCGGGGAAATGGAGATTGCGGGCAGGGAAGCGATTTTGCATTTCGCTTCAGATTAGCAGTGGGGTTCCGAGAAACTCGGGACCCACATATTTTCCTTATCACAAGGTCATTGTCTCAGCGTTCCTTTAAACACCTGCCACGGCTTGTTTACCCCGCCGTCCGAGGCGTGTTTTCTCCGACGCGTAAGGCCACAAGAAACAGACGAGTTTATTTCACTCCCGTTAGAGAACAAAACATGAAAACAACAACCAGGCCGGGGACGGGAGACGGGCTGGTCTCGTGCTTTGTCTTCTGCGTCTGGGCTGAACGGTGTGGGAGAGCTGTGTGTTAATGCCTCGTTTCCATGGAGGCGGGAGGACACAAGCCCGCCTTAGTTCAGTCATGCACTGGGTTTTACAGTTTTAGAAACCCTTAACGTTTTCCCCATTAAAAACTGTTCAAAGTGTAGTTATTTAAACTTGTTAGGCTCATTTTCCATTGATGGCTCCCACATGTTGCAGCGATACCTATCTAACCGGTCGAGCCGCCGAACAACAGTGAGAAACATTGTGGAGCGAGGCAGGAAACGGGGCCGAGCACTCCTTGTAAAACCCACTCCTCGTACCCGGGGCGCTCCCATTAACCGCATCCAGTCATTACGGCCGTTTTGTCACCTGCGGTGTTGGCTGTGAAGTTGTCGGGGTGATCCCCCTTCAGGGGGCTCGCGTCCAATTTGGGTAAACCCCAACCAAACCCCGCACTAAACCCCCACCCCCCCCACCCCCACCACCACCCCCACCCCCACCCCGACGCTAACCCGGTTTGTCTGCAGCAGCAGCAGCAGCAGCAGCAGCAGCAGCACATCGGCATGCACACTGACATGTATATTGACTTGTGTTGCTGCACTGTGACCATATCACACATGCAGTGTATTAAATATCGCACATTTCTTTGATATATTTGTTGTGTTGTAAATATATATATATGTTCTCGGTGGATTTGTCCTGTCGTGTATATTTCTCTGTGTGTATTTTGCATTTTGTTGCACACTTTGCGTTGCATTGCTCCCCTACCCCGACCCGTTAAGTCACCTCGGACACGTGCACATGCACACGCGCACACACGCACACACGCACACGCACGCACACGCACGCCCTCTGTTGGTATCTGAACACCTTTTGCAGGACCGGGGTTCCCATCCTTCCAGAAAACTGCACAACGTTACGTGCTTACATGCACTTCCCCCTCTTCCTAAGCAGGGTTCATATCCACCTGTTAACAATTACTTTGCATGACTTTTATGTTGCATATGTACCGTGTATTCTATTGTATATGTACCGTGTATTCTATTGTATATGTACCGTATATTCTATTGCATATGTACCGTGTATTCTATTGTATATGTACCGTGTATTCTATTGTATATGTACCGTGTATTCTATTGTATATGTACCGTGTATTCTATTGTATATGTACTGTATATTCTATTGTATATGTACCGTGTATTCTATTGTATATGTACCGTGTATATTCTATTGTATATGTACTGTGTATTCTATTGTATATGTACCGTGTATTCTATTGTATATGTACCGTGTATTCTATTGTATATGTACCGTGTATTCTATTGTATATGTACCGTGTATTCTATTGTATATGTACCGTGTATTCTATTGTATATGTACTGTGTATTCTATTGTATATGTACCGTGTATTCTATTGTATATGTACTGTGTATTCTATTGTATATGTACCGTGTATTCTATTGTATATGTACCGTGTATTCTATTGTATATGTACTGTGTATTCTATTGTATATGTACCGTGTATTCTATTGTATATGTACCGTGTATTCTATTGCATATGTACCATATAGTCTATTGTATATGTACCGTGTATTCTATTGTATATGTACCGTGTATTCTATTGTATATGTACCGTGTATTCTATTGTATATGTACCGTGTATTCTATTGTATATGTACTGTATATTCTATTGTATATGTACCGTGTATTCTATTGTATATGTACCGTGTATATTCTATTGTATATGTACTGTGTATTCTATTGTATATGTACCGTGTATTCTATTGTATATGTACCGTGTATTCTATTGTATATGTACCGTGTATTCTATTGTATATGTACCGTGTATTCTATTGTATATGTACCGTGTATTCTATTGTATATGTACTGTGTATTCTATTGTATATGTACCGTGTATTCTATTGTATATGTACTGTGTATTCTATTGTATATGTACCGTGTATTCTATTGTATATGTACCGTGTATTCTATTGTATATGTACTGTGTATTCTATTGTATATGTACCGTGTATTCTATTGTTGTGTACCGTGTATTCTATTGCATATGTACCATATAGTCTATTGTATATGTACCGTGTATTCTATTGTATATGTACCGTGTATTCTATTGTATATGTACCGTGTATTCTATTGTATATGTACCGTGTATTCTATTGTATATGTACTGTATATTCTATTGTATATGTACCGTGTATTCTATTGTATATGTACTGTGTATTCTATTGTATATGTACCGTGTATTCTATTGTATATGTACCGTGTATTCTATTGTATATGTACCGTGTATTCTATTGTATATGTACCGTGTATTCTATTGCATATGTACCGTATATTCTATTGTATATGTACCGTGTATTCTATTGTATATGTACTGTGTATTCTATTGTATATGTACCGTGTATTCTATTGTATATGTACCGTGTATTCTATTGTATATGTACCGTGTATTCTATTGTATATGTACCGTGTATTCTATTGTATATGTACTGTATATTCTATTGTATATGTACCGTATATTCTATGTCTTTCTTAAGGTACATACATTTTAATGTGTGTTATCTGTTCCCCTGGAAAGCCCATTGCGTCATTCTAAATCAAATCCATCCATCCATCCATCATCCGAACCGCTTATCCTGTTCTCAGGGTTGTGGGGATGCTGGAGCCTATCCCAGCAGTCACTGGGCGGCAGGTGGGAGACACCCTGGACAGGCCGCCAGGCCATCACACACACACACACACACACACACACACACACATGTACCTAGGGGCAATTTAGTACAGCTGATTCACCCATGCAGACACGGGGAGAACATGCAAACTCCACACAGAGGACGACCCGGGACGACCCCCAAGGTTGGACAACCCCGAGGCTCGAACCCGGGACCTTCTTGCTGTGAGGCGACCGCGCTAACCACTGGGCCACCGTGCCGCCCTTCTAAATGAAAGGTGGTGTGTTAATAGAGTTGTATTGATTGGTTTAGGGGGCAGCACGGTGGCGCAGTGGTTAGCACGGTCGCCTCACAGCAAGAAGGTCCTGGGTTCGAGCCCCGGGGTAGTCCAACCTTGGGGGTCGTCCCGGGTCGTCCTCTGTGTGGAGTTTGCATGTCCTCTCCATGTCTGTGTGGGTTTCCTCCCACAGTCCAAAGACATGTAGGTCAGGTGACTCGGCCGTACTACCGTGTGTGTGTGTGTGTGTGTGTGTGTGTGTGTGTGTGTGTGTGTGTGTGTGTGTGTGTGTGTGTGTGTGTGTGTGTGTGTGTGGGCCCTGTGTGATGGCCTGGCTGCCCGTCCAGGGTGTCTCCCCGCCTGCCGCCCAGTGACTGCTGGGATAGGCTCCAGCATCCCCGTGACCCCGAGAGCAGGATGAGCGGTCCGGATGATGGATGGATGGACGATGTCCGGACTTCCACTCAATAGGAAATTCACCTCGTTGCGTTCCCACTAATTGTGATATTGCGGTCGGTAATGGTGAGAACGGGAGTCGACTTTCTTTCTTCGGTTACCACAAAAACAGGGGTCGACGGGGACCGGTTGTACAACGGCGGAGCGCGCGAGAAGATGGATGTTGTGGGAGTGTGCGCCGCTCCGCTTCGCTGAAAACAGATCTAGATGCATAGTCACCTTATGTGGATCGTCTGAACCCAAAACGGTGGTTTGCATGCCACAAATTAGCACTCATAAACATCACTGGTTAAAAGGAGGGGGCTTTGAAACGGGGCCTCCCGGGGGGGCGCTTGCCAACAGATTATGATATGATTTATGTGGTGCAAAAGCTGTGGCCACGGCAAGCCGGGAACTAAATAAGTGAAGGATTTAGCCGGGCTGAAAATAAACGCAGGATAAAACACATTAGTAAAACATATTCTCTTGAAAAACATATGCCGTCACTTAATCTCCAGATGGGGTTTCTCCAACTTTGGCTTTTCATTTGTCTCGCATATTCATGGCACTCATCATTCCCTCTTTTGCCTCCACGAAATTCCAGAGCCGTCTAATTCCCTCTCTAAACGGACAACAGTCGGCCGATGTATAAATGAGGTGTGGTTGCTGTCTGAAGACGGCGCAGCTTTGCGGGGCCCCGCTGGCTTGTTAGCCGAGCGGGGAAGACAAAGCGAGGCGGTGTTTCCGTGGCCCCCGGGACGGGATCACGCAACCGGAGCGCTACGCTGGTATGTGAGGATGGTCTCGGGCCATATAGGATGACTGACTCTCCAACCTGGGAATAATTTAGGGATTATGGAGAGACTCCTTTTTAATATATATTACCTACATCCTTTTTACTCAGTGTTGTGGTGACCCACATCTATATATCGAGAGACATTCACCTAAGAGGACGGTGTACCTTTAAGGGAAGAGGCGAGGGGTCAGATAATGCACTTCCGCTTCCGGTTCACAGTCAGTTCAGTGTCGTTGTCGAACGTATGACATGCAAAGTTGGAGCTAGTAAACTACCTCGACTACGTCTACTCTCACGTCTCCTGTCTCGTTGTTTTCTAACTCCACAGTGTCAGGGTTTTGTTTCGACGACCCAGAAGGCCGACCCGGCTCGGCTGCAGCGAACCCCGCCGTCTTAGCCCCGGTTAGCCAAGCTGATGCACACGGCTGTACCGTCACATTACACTTTACACCAACACACAGCAACAAACAACACACAAAGAGGCTTAGACACAAATATAGCAATGGAGTAAATATATATATATACATATATATTCATATGCAACCGTTTGTATCGATATTTAGCCGATATGAAAAAGATATAAGAACATATTAATGTATAGCAAATATTCATCCATCCATTATCCCAACCGCTTATCCTGCTCTCGGGGTGGCGGGGATGCTGCAGCCTGTCCCAGCAGCCATTGGGCGGCAGGTGGGGAGACACCCTGGACAGGCCATCAGGCCATCACACACACACACACACACACACACCTAGGGACAATCTAGTACGGCCGAGTCACCTGACCTGCATGTCTTTGGACTGCCGGAGGAAACCCGGGGGCTCCGGGTTTCCTCCGGCAGACACAGGGAGCACCCAGGAGACACGGAGAGGACATGCAAACTCCACACACAGGACGACCCGGGACGACCCCTAAAGGTTGGACTACCCCGGGGCTCGAACCCAGGGCCTTCTTGCTGTGAGGCGACCGCGCTCACCACTGGGCCGCCGGGCCGCCAGGATTTAAAGTGTACCCATTACATTTATAGCAAATACTCAAATAAATCATATAAATAAATATAAATGTTATTAATGATGGTAATAATAATAATGGTAATGGAAATATAAATAAATATAGATAATAATAATAATGATACAAATATAAAGAAATAGAAACATAAATAATAATAACAATAATGGATAAAAGTATAAATAAATAAGGCAAAAGCTACAACACGTTGGGCCCAACAGGAACCCGAGTAAGCGTCAGATGATGCTCCATCCCACTGGAAGTGACGTGTGGCCAAATACAAGTGGGAGTACGGCGGCACGCCGGGAAACACAGGAGGGAAAGGCTAATAAAGTGTGGCGAGAGGGGGCTAAAGAGTGTGTCATGGTCACATTAGAGGTCACCACGGGGAGGTGGGGGGGCACCAGAGGTCACCACGGGGAGGGGGGGGCACCAGAGGTCACCACGGGGAGGGGGGGCATCAGAGGTGACCACGGGGAGGGGGGGCATCAGCGGTCACCACGGGGAGGGGGGGCATCAGAGGTCACCACGGGGAGGGGGGGGGCACCAGAGGTCACCACAGGGAGGGGGGGCATCAGAGGTCACCACAGGGAGGGGGGGCATCAGAGGTCACCACAGGGAGGGGGGGGGCATGCGTCCGGCAAAACGTTTTCCAAGCACATTTAAGGAACTCTAGAAACCACCGGTGACCTGTCAGCACTTCGGTGGCACTAGGCTGGAGACGCTCACGTGGAGGTTCTCTGCAGCAGGTCTCAGTCCGCAGACTGCCAGAGGAGCAGGTCTCCCAGTCCGTAGACTGCCAGAGGAGCAGGTCTCTCGGTCTGCAGACTGCCAGAGGAGCAGGTCTCTCAGTCTGCAGACTGCCAGAGGAGCAGGTCTCCCAGTCTGCAGACTGCCAGAGGAGCAGGTCTCCCGGTCTGTAGACTGCCAGAGGAGCAGGTCTCTCGGTCTGCAGACTGCCAGAGGAGCAGGTCTCTCGGTCTGCAGACTGCCAGAGGAGCAGGTCTCCCGGTCTGTAGACTGCCAGAGGAGCAGGTCTCTCGGTCTGCAGACTGCCAGAGGAGCAGGTCTCTCGGTCCGCAGACTGCCAGAGGAGCAGGTCTCTCAGTCTGCAGACTGCCAGAGGAGCAGGTCTCTCAGTCTGCAGACTGCCAGAGGAGCAGGTCTCCCAGTCTGCAGACTGCCAGAGGAGCAGGTCTCTCGGTCCGCAGACTGCCAGAGGAGCAGGTCTCCCAGTCCGTAGACTGCCAGAGGAGCAGGTCTCTCGGTCCGCAGACTGCCAGAGGAGCAGGTCTCCCAGTCTGCAGACTGCCAGAGGAGCAGGTCTCTCAGTCTGTAGACTGCCAGAGGAGCAGGTCTCAGTCTGCAGACTGCCAGAGGAGCAGGTCTCTCGGTCTGCAGACTGCCAGAGGAGCAGGTCTCTCAGTCCGCAGACTGCCAGAGGAGCAGGTCTCTCAGTCCGCAGACTGCCAGAGGAGCAGGTCTCTCAGTCTGCAGACTGCCAGAGGAGCAGGTCTCTCAGTGTGCAGCCTGCCAGAGGAGCAGGTCTCTCAGTCTGCAGACTGCCAGAGGAGCAGGTCTCCCAGTCCGCAGACTGCCAGAGGAGCAGGTCTCCCAGTCTGCAGACTGCCAGAGGAGCAGGTCTCCCGGTCCGTAGACTGCCAGAGGAGCAGGTCTCCCAGTCTGCAGACTGCCAGAGGAGCAGGTCTCCCAGTCCGTAGACTGCCAGAGGAGCAGGTCTCTCAGTCTGCAGACTGCCAGAGGAGCAGGTCTCCCAGTCCGCAGACTGCCAGAGGAGCAGGTCTCTCAGTCTGCAGACTGCCAGAGGAGCAGGTCTCCCAGTCCGCAGACTGCCAGAGGAGCAGGTCTCTCAGTCCGCAGACTGCCAGAGGAGCAGGTCTCAGTCCGCAGACTGCCAGAGGAGCAGGTCTCAGTCCGCAGACTGCCAGAGGAGCAGGTCTCAGTCCGCAGACTGCCAGAGGAGCAGGTCTCAGTCTGCAGACTGCCAGAGGAGCAGGTCTCCCAGTCTGCAGACTGCCAGAGGAGCAGGTCTCTCAGTCCGCAGACTGCCAGAGGAGCAGGTCTCCCAGTCTGCAGACTGCCAGAGGAGCAGGTCTCTCAGTCCGCAGCCTGCCAGAGGAGCAGGTCTCCCAGTCCGCAGACTGCCAGAGGAGCAGGTCTCAGTCTGCAGACTGCCAGAGGAGCAGGTTTCCCAGTCTGCAGACTGCCAGAGGAGCAGGTCTCAGTCTGCAGACTGCCAGAGGAGCAGGTCTCTCAGTCTGCAGACTGCCAGAGGAGCAGGTCTCAGTCCGCAGACTGCCAGAGGAGCAGGTCTCCCAGTCTGCAGACTGCCAGAGGAGCAGGTCTCTCAGTCCGCAGACTGCCAGAGGAGCAGGTCTCCCAGTCTGCAGACTGCCAGAGGAGCAGGTCTCTCAGTCCGCAGCCTGCCAGAGGAGCAGGTCTCCCAGTCCGCAGACTGCCAGAGGAGCAGGTCTCAGTCTGCAGACTGCCAGAGGAGCAGGTCTCTCAGTCTGCAGACTGCCAGAGGAGCAGGTCTCCCAGTCTGCAGACTGCCAGAGGAGCAGGTCTCAGTCTGCAGACTGCCAGAGGAGCAGGTCTCTCAGTCTGCAGACTGCCAGAGGAGCAGGTCTCTCAGTGTGCAGCCTGCCAGAGGAGCAGGTCTCAATCTGCAGACTGCCAGAGGAGCAGGTCTCCCAGTCCGTAGACTGCCAGAGGAGCAGGTCTCAGTCCGCAGACTGCCAGAGGAGCAGGTCTCCCAGTCCGTAGACTGCCAGAGGAGCAGGTCTCAGTCTGCAGACTGCCAGAGGAGCAGGTCTCCCAGTCCGCAGACTGCCAGAGGAGCAGGTCTCTCAGTCCGCAGACTGCCAGAGGAGCAGGTCTCCCAGTCCGTAGACTGCCAGAGGAGCAGTCTCCCAGTCCGCAGACTGCCAGAGAGCAGGTCTCTCAGTCCGCAGACTGCCAGAGGAGCAGGTCTCTCAGTCCGCAGACTGCCAGAGGAGCAGGTCTCTCAGTCTGCAGACTGCCAGAGGAGCAGGTCTCTCAGTGTGCAGCCTGCCAGAGGAGCAGGTCTCAATCTGCAGACTGCCAGAGGAGCAGGTCTCCCAGTCCGTAGACTGCCAGAGGAGCAGGTCTCAGTCCGCAGACTGCCAGAGGAGCAGGTCTCCCAGTCCGTAGACTGCCAGAGGAGCAGGTCTCAGTCTGCAGACTGCCAGAGGAGCAGGTCTCTCAGTCTGCAGACTGCCAGAGGAGCAGGTCTCTCGGTCTGCAGACTGCCAGAGGAGCAGGTCTCCCGGTCCGTAGACTGCCAGAGGAGCAGGTCTCTCAGTCCGCAGACTGCCAGAGGAGCAGGTCTCTTGGTCCGCAGACTGCCAGAGGAGCAGGTCTCTCGGGCCGTAGACTGCCAGAGGAGCAGGTCTCCCAGTCTGTAGACTGCCAGAGGAGCAGGTCTCTCAGTCTGTAGACTGCCAGAGGAGCAGGTCTCCCAGTCTGTAGACTGCCAGAGGAGCAGGTCTCTCGGGCCTTTCGCAATTTGTCTCATTTTGTTTAGCCGAGCCGGTCGAAGGCTGCGCTCCCTCACGTAGCCGGCGCTCCGGTTTTGATTCAAAGCAGAGACTCCGTGAATGACCCTGTGTGAAATATTATCCACAAACCTATATGCACACACACACACACACACACACACACACACACACACACACACACACACACACACACACACACACACTCACACTCACACACACACACACACACACACACACATGCTCTCGCCGGATATTGCAGAGAAGCATCGGTCAAACCAATCCCATCTCGCTGATCCTCCTTTAACTGTGTCTTGTGGACTTTCACAATGTGAGCGCCTTCGCCCGGCGAGATTCCCTCCATCTGGTATTTGTCTGGGAGCTGAGGAAAAGCTTAAACCACTTCAACAAAAAAACAAATGTTTATAATACCTGCCACAGCGCATTAGACTGCATCGCAGCAAACGCCAGGAAGTGCCGGCCTAGTTGTGTTGCTCATGGCACGGCTCTGCACTCCTGTGGGGCGGCGGCGGGTTCGGGCCTGCGGCACCAGCAGCACCAGCAGCAGCCTGGTTGCTGCCGTGCCCTTCTTGGGTTTCCGTCTTCCTTCCCAAGGCCTTCCTCACACGACACCCCCTCAGCCCTATGGAGCAGGCCCACGTGAGTACCCTCCGTGTGTGTTCCCGGTACGTGTGTGTCTGTTGTTGTGTTGTTGTGTTGTTGTGTTGTTGTGTTGTTGTGCCGCTTAACGGCTTCAAGCTGTGTTGTGAGGGCGCCGGTATGGGACGGGGTGCTGCCATATGCCGGAAAAGTACACGAGGGGCGGCGGGCCAACGTGGGGCGTAGTCATTGTGTGTGTGTGTGTGTGTGTTGGGGGGGGGGGGCGGGGGGGTCAGAATCATAATACACTAATTATAACTTCATCAAGCTATGATGAAATCACACGTCCCAAATAAGAACGATAACGTTTCTGCAAACTGTTGTGAATCCATCCAGCCGTCCATCACCCGACCCGCTCATCCTGCAGCCAGGGTGGCGGGATGCTGCAGCCTACCCAGCAGCCCCTGGGGCGGCAGGCGGGACGGGCCGCCGGGTGACCCGACCACACAGCAGCAACACGGGCTCCGGTGGCGTCGCCTGGGGCCCTTCTGCCATCCGGCGCCGCAGGCAGGCTGAGCGGGGACGGGACGGGTCAGAACCAAACACGGCAGAGCACCAACTTTAAACCCACCGCCACACATGGAGAGAGGTGGGGGTCAGAGGTGCTTCCCCGTGAGTCGGCTTCACGTCCTCCTCTTTCCGCCAGCCGGCTGCAGGTCCACACCGCCCGCCGCAGGTCCACACCGCCCGCCGCAGGTCCACACCGCCCGCCGCAGGTCCACACTGCCCGCCGCAGGTCCACACCGCCCACTGCCCGCCGCAGGTCCACACCGCCCGCCGCAGGTCCACACCGCCCGCTGCAGGTCCACACCACCCGCCGCAGGTCCACACCGCCCGCCGCAGGTCCACACCGCCCGCCGCAGGTCCACACCGCCCGCCGCAGGTCCACACCGCCCGCGCAGGTCCACACCACCCGCCGCAGGTCCACACCGCCCGCCGCAGGTCCACACCACCCGCCGCAGGTCCACACCGCCCGCCGCAGGTCCACACCGCCCGCCGCAGGTCCACACCGCCCGCCGTGTCTGGACCCGGCGCCATCAGGTGCCAGGACTCCGTGGCGTGCAAGCTGCGTCTCTCCCATGCTGGGTATCCCGTTCACAGTGAACCTCTTCAACCTGACCCGGAT
>NC_079219.1:5056182-5123067 GCF_029633865.1 Lampris incognitus | reverse complement strand
CTCACTCCCCCTCCAGAAGAAGAGGACTCGAACGCCACCCAGTCTGAGAGGCCTGTTGCTGCACTGGAAGTAAACCGGCCCAGGCGCTACGGAGAGCAAATCCCACACACGTGGAGGGACGGACGGGGCAAACACAACCAGGAGCTCCTGTTTCTCGTACGACGCGAGCAAATAAACAAGACTCCTTTTCTCTTTTTCCAGGAGGCCTGGCATGTACCGGAGCCCGCCTGGCATGTACCGGAGCCCGCCTGGCATGTACCAGAGCCCGCCTGGCATGTACCGGAGCCCGCCTTGTCTGGTCTCAGCTTTTGGGCTCCATCTGAACTTGCAGACTACGGGCCTCAATCTCACGCCTATACTGCAAGCTTGGATTGACTGGAAAAACCAAGCAACCGGGCTTTTGAACAAAGAACATTAAAGACACTAAGCTGGTGCCGGACCCGATGGTACTGACCCGTGGTCTTCAGCGGATCATCCGTTTACACACACACACACACACACACACACACACACACACACAGACGTAGCTTGGCATATACAAACACACACAAATATGCACATTTACTAAGGCTGAGCCCAAGCACACACACACACACACACACACACACACAGCACCTTACATACACCGCACACTATTCATCATTATTACTACTTTTTTGTTGTGTTTTGTTGTTGTTGTGTTATTAGTGTTGCTGCAGTGTTGAGGAGCCGGAACACAAGAATCGGACTCTCTTGTGTTTGTACAATGAGACGTAACAAATACAGAATCTCGACTCTTGATTGACAAGTGGCTCTTTTGTGTTTTTGTTTTTGTTTTTGTATGAAAGATTAACAGAGACTAGTACAGAACATGTGTTGTACAAATGACCGAACCTGCACAAGCCACCGTGGTGTCTGTTCTGGGTCGGCGTGCTGAGCTTGAATCAGAAAGGCTCGACAGGGTCGGTGTCCTTTGCAAAAAAAAAGAAGAAAAAAGGTGTCCAGTAATTTAAAAGCCACATTAAAAAAAATGAAAGAAGTAAAATACGGAAAACAATCAACACTGAACCGAGGCCTCTCCTTTTCATCTCCTGCTCTCTTTTTTTCTTTTCCCCTGCTTGGATTCTCTGAGGTAAACATGCAGCATTTACATCTAAAAAGCTGCATTTTTGAGATTTAAAAATACTTATATCTGATATCTAAAAATATTTTGTAAATAATAAACACCTAAAAATAGTTCATTTATCGCAGCACGGCGCTGATGTTGTCCTTCCTGGTTTTATCCGCATTAAAACGAGCTGATGGCATTCCCTGCTTTGGAATTCTTGCCGTATATAACGGGATAATACTGGAGGCCCCTCGGGAGCGGAGACTTTGTGCACAAGGCCACACCATGTCCTGCCGAGGAGGCCGGGACGACGTCGTCAGACATATCTGGTTGAGAGAGCGTACACTGGAATTCAAACGGCGGACAATTTAAACTCTTTCAAAACACAGGCGTTGCCCAGATTTAATGGTGTCCAGATATGTTTTTTTCTTTTCTTCCTTAAATGTAACCCAGTGCTGAGCCAGCGATAGCTAAAATTCCTTTCAGACTTGTAAAACTTATAGAGAACAGCATCATTTTCTCTGGCAGTGTTCATGTCTATCATTGGATTATCTCCCCCCCTCCCCCCTCCCCCATATATTTCTCTCCAGAACGGTTATTCCCTAGGAATTCCCTTGCACAAAAAAAAGTATACTTGAAGTTCATTTTATTAAGTAAACCTAAGTAAAGTTCAAGTATATTTCCCAAGTATATCAGTGTACTAGTATACTTGTGAGTATAACAGTATAATTTTGTCTAGTATATCTCTGATAAGTACTTAAACAGTAAACTGGAAGTATTCTCACTGATTTTTTAGTTTGTGGCACACTTTGAATAAACTACTTGTGTGTTGTTTGGTAAGGGTTGGTTTCAATACCTCCACGCGAGTTAAACAATATTATTAACTGCCCCACAGGCCTGCGGCGGACCGGTCCACGTGGCAGGCCGGACAATAAGGGAGAGCTGCGGTCCATCACACACCAGCACACCTCGCTTTCACACGCCATTGTGTGCCGAGCGGCAGCGCAGGGAGGCAGGGAGGGAGGCAGGCAGGCAGGCAGGGAGGGAGGCAGGCAGGGAGGGAGGCAGGCAGGCAGGGAGGCAGGCAGGCAGGCAGGGAGGGAGGCAGGCAGGCAGGGAGGCAGGCAGGCAGGCAGGCAGGCAGGAGGGAGGCAGGCAGGCAGGGAGGCAGGCAGGCAGGCAGGCAGGGAGGGAGGCAGGCAGGGAGGCAGGCAGGCAGGCTGGGAGGCAGGCAGGGAGGCAGGCAGGCAGGCAGGCAGGGAGGGAGGCAGGCAGGCAGGGAGGCATGGAGGCATGGAGGCATGCAGGCAGGGAGGCAGGCAGGCAGGCATGGAGGGAGGGAGGCAGGGAGGCAGGCAGGCATGGAGGGAGGGAGGCAGGCAGGCAGGGAGGGAGGCAGGCAGGCAGGGGGGCAGGGAGGCAGGGAGGGAGGGAGGCAGGCAGGCAGGCAGGCAGGGAGGGAGGCAGGCAGGGAGGCAGGAAGGGAGGCAGGAAGGGAGGCAGGCGAGCGGCAGCACGTCTCAGTGCGGCGAACACACATTTGTTGCACCATCTTCTGGAAACAATGTAACATTGAACGCGCGGCACGTTGTCTGGTGCGCGTGGTGCGTGCCGCGTCTGACGCTCGCCCTTCCTAAATAGGTCGCAAGCCACGACCGCCGCAAATGTTCATAATTGGGGTCTTAAATTTTAATTCTATTAAAATTAGACTCGTAATAAAATTCTCGGGACGCGTGTTACAGCGTGACGGCCGCTGCAGCGCGTGACGCCGCGCGGAGCCGAACACGGCTCGTCGCGACACGGTCCGCTCGCGCCGGTACCGAAGCGTCCCGGTCGCTTTATATCAAGCACGAACGGCTTATCGATAGCGCGTGTCGGTCCCCACGTTCCTTCCCATTGGTCGGCGTCGGCGTCGCTCTTCTGATGACGCACTTCCGCGTCGCGCAGCGTTCTGACGGGAACACGTGTGCGGTTGTAGGGGGAAGCAGCGCTTCGCGGCCGTGTTTGTTCTGGGTGGTTTTGAGAAAAGTCGCTTTGTCAAAAGTCGCTTTGTCCTCTGCGGCGCGTCTTTCTCCTCGGGAGGCTTGACCACACCGGCCGACACCATGGTGAAGCCACGTTTCAAAGGGAGGAGCACCATAAACCCGTCCTCGTCCAGCTCCAACCCGGGTGAGCCCAGCGCTACGCGCCCCGCAGCCACACTCGTTTGTTGACGGCTAGCCGCGATGCTAGCAGCCGCGATGCTAGCGGCCGCTAACAGCGCGATTTCGTGCCGTTTCAGCGCACCTTTAATGGTGCCATCACCCGGGCAGCTTCCCTAAACCCGTCCTCCCAAGCTCGAACCCGTGGCCGTGCGTTGCACATGGGTTTTATTTTAGGTTCCGTTTGGTCCCACTTTGTGGTTCTGCCCTGTTGTGAGTCTGCTCAAAGCTGAAAACTCGCATCCCCACAGTGCAGCTTCCCCCTTATGGGTGTATAGCCAACATAGTACACTATTACCGAACCTTCCCCTGCCTTGGCTGGCACACATGGGAAACACAGGAAACACATTTAAAAAAAAAAGCAGAAATAATACACTGGTAACTAATAAGCCCATACAATAATAAGTCCAGTTTATTTATATAGCACATTTAAAACAACCACAGTTGAACCAAAGTGCTGCACAAGCTTAAAATACAAGATAGCATAAGTGGCACATGTGAATATAAAATATAAGTACAGTAAACATAATGAAATAAAGAATATAAACAATAAAAAGTAAGTGAGAGTATATTTGCACAATGTAATCACGGTGTCCAGCTCAACTTGAATTGATGCCAGCGGGAAGAGGCAGGTCTTTAACCAAGATTTAAGAGTCTCTGGGGTCTGAGCAGATCTGATGGGTACTGGTCAGTTGTTCCAGAGGCCGGGGGGGCAGCAGCCACCACAGAGGCTGTGTCGCCCCGGTTCCTGAGCCTGCATCTGGGAACATGTAGGAGCAGCTGCTTCGTCCCCCTGAGTGCTCTGACTGCTGTATGATGATCAGCTCAGATAAGTAAGGTGGTGTCAATAAGACAAGGCAAGTCGATTTTATTTGTACAGCCCAGTATCACAAATTACACATTTGCTTCAAGGGGCTTTACAGCAACACAACATCCTGTCCATTAGACCCTCGCATCGGATAAGGAATAACCCCCCCAAAAATAAACTTTTACCAGGGAGAAACCTCGGGGAGAGCAACAGAGGAGGGATCTCTCTCCCAAGACGGACAGACGTGCAACGGATGTTGTGTTTACACAACACAACACTGAAAGAGGATAACAGAATTATAATGGAATGATAACATTTATGAAGAATATGGTTTTTGATAATCATCCTTCCCATCTGCTATAAATGGGCCAAAACATAATCGGTAAAACACAATTGAAGATGGACTAGAAGAGAACCATGTAAGATTAACAGGGATATAACAGACTAGCATAACAATAGACTAGAAACTATGACATTAGGTGTAAATCCTACAGAGAGCAGTAAGAAAGACGGAACTGGCAACGTCCTCGTTACTGGCTGAGACGTGAAACGGCTGGCGTCCATTTCTCCATAAGGAATCGTAGTTGAAACTGGGCAGTCTTGCTCCTTTGCGCATATTTGCTCTACTTTTTGTGTCACTATATGTTTTCTGCTAGAATTATACCCAGGATGGAAATCAGTTCTTGGGGAAACTAGTTCAGTTAGGCCTACATTCAGCATTTTTTTTCACGACCATTTGTTTGGATAGATTTAACTTATTACTCCAAAAAATAATTGAAAATAGGATTTAGCACAGTAAACCCTTTTCCAACTGCTATTTGAAAATATTGCTCGTTCAGGGGTATTTCTATAATATCAGGCCACATAAGATTAAAAATATGAAACAAATGTACTTAAAAATGTCTGAAAATGAATGCTTCCCTGCTCATTTCCGATTCACTTTTCTCTCTAAAAATGTAACTTGTACAAACAAAAACTACCAGAACACAACACTAGATGTTGTTTACCAAATGTTACCCAGCCAGGTAACCAGCACCGAGGTCAGGAAATAGTCTGTGAGGGGGAAAAAAAAGGGGGGGTGAGCAAAGTGGAATCACTTAGCGCCATAACATAATTTAAAATCCTTTAGTTGGGCGGCACAGTGGCTCAGTGGTTAGCGCTGTCGCCTCACAGCGAGAAAGTCCTGGGCTCAAACCCCGGGGTTGTCCAAACTTGGGGTCATCCCAGGTCCGTCCTCTGTGTTGACTTTGCATGTCCCCCCCCCCCCCCCATATCTCTAGTGGGTAGTGGGTTTCCCCCATCATCAAAAAGAAACATGCATGTTAGGGTTAATACTCCCGTCTGTGCCCCTGAGCAAGGCAGTGGGAAAAGAACTGGAGTTGGTCCCTGGCCGCAGCATGAAGGCAGCAGCCCACTGCTCCTGGCTACACAGATGACAGCTAGGATGGGTTAATTTGCAGTAAATGAATTTCTCCAAAGCTTAATTCATCTGCCCCTTAGGAGAGAGAGTCCCTTTTATTTATTTTTTTACATTTGCTAATTCTTGCGTGGACTTGATAGGAGTGGAGGCACTCTGATCGATAATGAACTCTGAGGGGAAAAAAAGGGTGAGCAAAGTGGAATCACTTAGCGCCATAACATAATTTAAATCCCTTTACTTGGGTGGCACGGTGGCCCAGTGGTTAGTGCTGTCGTCTCACAGCAAGAAAGTCCTGGGTTCGAACCCCGGGGTTGTCCAACCTTGGGGTCATCCCGGGTCGTCCTCTGTGTGGAGTTCTCATGTTCTCCCCGTGTCTGCAGTGGGTTTTCTCCGGGTGCTTCGGTCTCCCCCACCATCAAAAAGACATGCATGTTAGGGTTAATACTCCTGTCTGTGCCCTTGAGCAAGGCATGGCAAGACGAACTGGAGCTGGTCCCCGGGCGCTGCGTGGCGGCTGCCCGCTGCTCCTCGCTACACAGCTAGGTTGGGTTAAATGCAGAGTGTAATTTCCCCACGGGGATCAGTAAAGTATCTCGGATCAAATGGGGTCGATAGCCTGATGACAGAATGTCCGTCGGCGTTTGAAGAGTTGAAGCCAAGTTCCTTGGCAGACATATTTGTATTTCTTAAAAACTTAATTGTGTGGAGCGCCTCCGTAGCCAAACGGTTGCAGTGCATGCCACGTGGTTGCAACTGTCGCCGGTTCGATACCAGCTGGCAACCTTTGTTGCGTTTCATACCCCTCTCTCTCTCTCTCTCACAATTCCTGTCTGCCTCTCCCCCATCGCTCTCTAATAAAGGTAAAAAATGCCCAAAGAAAAAAGATCTTAAAAAAAGTTTAATTTTGTGTGGGGTTTCTGCCAGCTAGTCACTTAAAAAAGGATGCAGTAGAACTACACAGGTCATAGTAACGTGTGAGGAAATGGTAATGTGTCATATGTTCATGTTTGTAATGTTATCTTAATGCTAATAGTTACCTGCATGTTTTGAGATCTGATGTTATTAATTGCACGTGGTATTAATCAAAGTCATAATCACAATTTACAGCCGGATACAATTGGGGAGAAAAAGGGAGGGAAAAAAAAAACAATATTATAGCCGGCATAAATGTCTACATAGCATGCTTGTGATGTCCGTCCACTTATTTGTGTCCGCTATGACAACACTGATGTAGGGTATACCAAGATGGCGTCATGGTGGCTTCACAGATTTTACATCATTTATTATAGATCACTGAGTGCGGGCCGTGAACAGACGCCCAATGGAATTTAAAATGAAAACAGTGTCCATGTGTGGCGTGACTGGTGCAAATTGTTCACTTAGAGGTTTTCAGGCTTGTTATGAGTCAGTTAATTGTACTTATGAACCTTCACAGATCGACCCAAGGGCGCCGGAGGGAACAACATGAGGGATCGTGCCACCATCAAGCGTCTGAATATGTACAGACAGAAACAGAGATGGTAAGTGATGTTCGATTTGCATGTTCCGTGCACATCTTCCATACACGATATTATAGAATGATTACATTCTGTGTAGGCAGCATGGGGCGCAGTGGTTAGCATGGTCGCCTCACAGCAAGAAGGTCCTGGGTTCGAGCCCCGGGGTAGTCCAACCTTGGTGGGGGTCGTCCTCTGTGTGGAGTTTGCATGTTCTCCCCGTGTCTGCGTGGGTTTCCTCCCACAGTCCAAAGACATGTAGGTCAGGTGACTCGGCTGTACTGAATTGCCCCTAGGTATGAATGTGTGTGTGTGTGTCGCCCCATGTGTGATGGTCTGGTGGCCTGTCCAGGGTGTCTCCCCGCCTGCCACCCGGTGACTGCTTGGATAGGCTCCAGCATCCCCGCGACCCTGAGAGCAGGGGTTCGGATGATGGATGGGTGGACCCTCTGCGCAGATTGCAGTGAAATTACCAGCCTTTGTAAACCACAGATTAGTCTATATGTAGTCTTCGTGCTGCTACTGGTGAGGGAGTTTCGCTAATCTGCAAAATGTGTGTGTTTGTTTTTTTTTAAGAGTCAAGTATTTTTTTGGAGAGGTTGGATGCCCAGCTATTTGTTTCCCTCAGCCCTGAGGGAATTATATCATCCTCTAATTTCCTGTAGAATATAAAGCCTAGTTGGTCTCCTGTGCATGTCAGTTGGTGAGAGGATAATTTTTCTGCCTACACTATTGTCCTATTAACAGTAATGACAGAGGAAAAGTCATCAAGCCTTTACAATACCAGTCCACGGTGACTCCGGGGACTGTGGCCAGAGTTGAACCGAACATCAAGTGGTTTGGTAAGTACGCTCGCTCCTTACTTTTTATGACTTGCTGCTTGGATAGTCCTGCATTCTCTCCGTTCTACTGTTCTGAATCGGAAAGACTTGCATCATCAAGCTGCACTTGGGCAGCTTTACGTAACCTTTCCTTTCGTCGACCTTTTACACCCCCAAGAATATTAGAAACTCGTGTGAGGAGCGGCAGCGTAACACGCCAATTAATTTTAAAAGTTGAAATTAAATTGAAAACAAGTGGTGCCCGGCACAGCAGACCTCACTACGGTGATGGATAGGAAAATATTTTGATACAGGAAGTCCAGCATTTTGGTTTGAATTATATTGAACCATTTTTTTTTTCCAAACGAAATTCTTACCAATAAAACTATTTTGATTTTGACCAAAATGATTCCAAAATCAAGATCAGTAGTGGCCTGTCAGATTGTATTATATTTAGTTCTTTTTAGTTCAAGTTTGGATGCATCATTTCTGTTAGGTTTTTGTGTTGTTTCTTCCCATTTAATGTTCTTTATCATACCCCTTACTGCTACTACTACTACTTTCAGCTGCTCCCGTTAGGGGGCGCCACAGTGGATCATCCGTTTCCATCTCTTCCTGTCCTCTGCGTCTTCCTCTGTCTCACCAGGCACCTGCATGTCCTCCCTCACCACATCCATAAACCTCCTCTTTGGCCTTCCTCTTCTCCTCTTCCCTGGCAGCTCCATATTCAGCATCCTTCTCCCAATATACCCAGCATCTCTCCTCCACACTTGTCCAAACCATCTCCATCTTGCCTCTCTTGCTTTGTCTCCAAACCGTCCAACCTGAGCTCTCCCTCTAATATACTCGTTCCTAATCCTGTCCTTCTTCATCACTCCCAATGAAAATCTTATCATCTTCATCTCTGCCACCTCCAGCTCCACCTCCTGTCTTTTCATCAGTGCCACTGTCTCCAAACCATACAACATAGCTGGTCTCACTACCATCTTGTAAACCTTCCCTTTAACTCTTGCTGGTACCCTTCTGTCACACATCACTCCTGGCACTCTTCTCCACCCACTCCACCCTGCCTGCACTCTCTTCTTCCCCTCTCTTCTGCACTCCCCGTTACTTTGAACCGTTGACCCCAAGTATTTAAACTCCCTCGAGTATTTATACCCCTTAGTTGCACTTAAATTGAATTATTCTTCACAAAATCTTGCTCGTGTGGGGACACAAATAGAGCTCTAGTCCCCCCCCCCCAAAAGTGACTACCCCTCACCCTCCACCTGTCTCACCCTCCATTTCAGCAAACACGCGGGTGATCAAGCAGTCGTCCCTGCAGAAGTTTCAGGAAGAGATGGGTGCCGTGCAGAAGGATCCGTACCGCGTGGTGATGAAACAGAGTAAAGTCCCCATGTCCCTCCTGCATGATCGCGTGAAGGCCCATGTGAGTATCAGAAAGAACAGAAACCCGTAGTTTGTTTGGTTTTTTGGTTTTTTTTGTATATTTTTGTGTAGTTTTAGTCAAGAAAGATGCATTCCCCTTTTCCCGACATCTGTTTCTGCCTGCTAGATGCTCCCCTTTTGTTTTCCCCTCTGTGGGTTAGGTAATATTTTTCTAGTTAATTTTATGACTGTTCAATCTATTTTGACGGAGCAGCTGCCTCTTGCCTGGCTTGAAGCTATTGATGTGGATGATGATGGTACTGTTCCCCCTACTAAGTAGTCTGTTTTTCAGATTTTTATGAGGTGAGATACACAGGAAATCTCATTCCTATTGTGCCCTACCGTGAACCGGTGTTATTGTACCATCGCTGGCATGGCATGGGCGCGCCGTGCCAACTTTGTACCCCTTCCACTGCGTAACCAAAACGCTTCCAAACAATGTTTTTTGTCCAGTTCTTCTTGTTCTCTCTCAGCGTGCAGTCCACTCCATTTCATTTTTTTTTTCTAAAGGGTTCCAGGTGTACGTGAGACCTGACAAAGTGGTTTAAAGTGGCCGTAGATGAATTTCCCCGGGTGCTGCGCAGCGGCTGCCCCCCTCTCCTCACTACACAGCTAGGATGGGTTAAATGCAGCAAAGAATTTCCCCACAGGGATTAATAAAGTATATCAAACTCAAAAAATCGGCCTTGTTGGATCTACAACTATTCACAAGAGTCGAAGAGTTCCCTACCCACACCTCACTTCCTCCAGTGATGGTCTATCTAAGCGGGACTGTTATACTTTTGGCGGCGTTATCCAGCTAAGTTGTTGTTTGAATCCCCTATATTACTTGCAGCGGCACGGTGGCGCAGTGGTTAACGTGGTCGCCTCACAGCAAGAAGGTCGTGGGTTTGAGCCCCGGGGTAGTCTGACCTTGGAGGTCGTCCTTGGTCGTCCTCTGTGTGGAGTTTGCATGTTCTCCCCGTGTCTGCGTGGGTTTCCTCCGGGTGCTCCGGTTTCCTCCCACAGTCCAAAGACATGTAGGTCAGGTGAATCAGCCGTCCTTAATTGCCCCTAGGTGTGTGTGTGTGTGTGTGTGTGTGTGTGTGTGTGTGTGTGTGTGTGTGTGTGTGAGAGAGAGAGAGATGGTCTGGCAGCCTGTCCAGGGTGTCTCCCCACCTGCCGCCCAGTGACTGCTGGGATAGGCTCCAGCATTCCTGAGAGCAGGATGAGCGGTTCAGGTAATGGATGGATGGATATTACTGGCATCTCTGCTGGTGGTCTACCCACTGGGCGTTTACCAGTTTGCACGTGACATGACATGCACTCTTATCCATCATCTCTGTGATACTGATTTGTGGCATTGTGCAGCTAATTTTTCATTTCAATCTCCTTTTGTTCCTGTCACTAATAGTGACATTTACATTTTTGTGCTGGACTTGACGAACAGTCCTGGCTGTGATGTAGTTACTATCTGTTGGGTCCTCCAAGATGCCTGTAGGGTAACACATAAATATATCTGCAAATTGGAGACTCACTTGTAAGTCACTTTGGATAAAAGCGTCTGGTACATATTTAAAAAAAAAACAGTGGCACAGTGGTTAGCGTGGTCGCCTCACAGCAGGAAGGTCCTGGGTTCGAGCCTCGGGGTAGTCCAACCTTGGTGGGTGATCCCGGGTCGTCCTCTGTGTGGAGTTTGCATGTTCTCCCCGTGTCTGCGTGGGTTTCTTCTGGGAGCTCCGGTTTCCCCCCACAGCCCAAAGACATGTAGGTCAGGTGAATCAGCTGTACTACATTGTCCCAAGGTGTGTGTGTGTGTGTGTGGGCCCTGTGTGATGGCCTGGCAGCCTCTCCAGGGTGTCTCCCCGCCTGCCGCCCAATGACTGCTGGGATAGACTCCAGCATCCCTGCCACCCTGAGAGCAGGATAAGCAGTCCAGATAATGGATGGATGGAAGGATGGAACTTAAATAGCCTGTACCTGTTTTTCTGTTAAATATATTCGTCATCTTTTTTCATTTGTTATTTCCAAATGCGTTCCTTCCATTGATATTTGGATGGGTTCTTGCAGCCGTATGTGTTTGTGGAGGTGAGGTGAGGTGCATTCTGGACAACTTTGAGCCATGAACGCTTCTACTTTTACTGCCTTGGTTGGCATCATGCTTTGTTTTGGGGGGGGGGGGGTTCTCCCCAATTGTATGCAGCCAATTCCTCCACCCCCTGTGCCGATCCGGGGAGGGCTGCAGACTACCACCAAGGCTCAGGGTTTTCATCCAGCATGCCAAATTTCGCCACAAGAGGACACTGTTACATAACCTCAGACGAACAGGAACAACTTTTGGATCCGTGGAAACATAAAATCCGGGTGAAAATCGGTTTAGACCGATCTCCTTTTATAAAATCTGGGAATTTTTCGGTGAAAATCACTTAAAACCGAAAACGCTGAGCCTGGACTACCACATGCCTGCTCCGATACACGTGGGGTCACCAGCCGCTTCTTTCCACCTGACAGTGAGGAGTTTCACCAGGGGGGACGTAGCGCGTGGGAGGATCACGCTATTCCCCCCCAGTTCCCCCTCCCCCCCGAACAGGTGCCCCGACCAACCAGAGGAGGCGCTAGTGCAGTGACCAGGACACATACCCACATCCGGCTTCCCGTCAGCAGACATAGCCAGTTGTGTCTGTAGGGACGCCCGACCAAGCCGGAGGCGACACGGGGATTTGATCCGGCGATCCCCGTGTTGGTAGGCAACAGAATAGACCGCCACGCCACCTGGACGCCCCGGCATCATGCTTTTTGATTATTTCCGTACATCATCGAGTCATTAAAAGTGACCCTCTTGATACCGGATGTCTGACTGGGATTCATTGATTGAGTTTATGTTAAGAAATGGAACGAACGATGTTATTACAGGAAAGGCTTAGGAATAAAACCAAAGTTGGCCGTTAGGGACGGGACACATGGTTTCAAAGAACCAGGGAGCCCTGCAGAACATCTTGGCAGATGCTCAAGGCAACCTGAAGCTTTAAACATTATTGTTTCTGACAAGATCTGTAAACTGTGTTTTAGTTTTCACCGTGGCAGTGTTTCAATACAAGTATGGCTGCATCTTGTGTTATGAGATAATTGGTGTTCCTAATCAGAACTGGCTCAGGCATGGCTGTTTTACTGGCTGATTCTATGCATATTTGCAGGGTTTTATTCATTGCGTGTGTTCTGTATCTGTGGAACCGCTGGAGGGGCGTGCTCAGTTTCACCGCCGCGAAACAAGGCCGCAACACCGACCCAAGCTCCCTCTCCTGTAGGCCCGTCCAAACAAGGTGAATGTAAATTCATCCCTGCCAAATAAATCTGCTTTTCCCGTTTTTCCACTGGTGCCCCAACGTAGGCATCTCCCCAATTGTACCCGGCCAATTATCCCGCTTTTCCGAGCCGTCCCGGTCGCTGCTCCACCCCCTCTGCCGATCCGGGGAGGGCTGCAGACTACAACATGCCTCCTCCAATAAACGTGGAGTCGCCAGGCGCTTCTTTTCACCTGACAGTGAGGAGTTTCACCGGGGGGACGTAGAGCGTGGGAGGACCACGCTATTCCCCCCAGTTTCCCCCCCCACCCCCGAACAGGCGCCCCGACTGCCCCAACTGACCAGTGCAGCAACCAGGACACAAACCCACATCCGGCTTCCCACCGGCAGACACGGCCAGTTGTGTCTGTAGGGACGCCCGACCACGCCCGAGGTGACACGCGTATCCGAACCGGCGATCCCTGTGTTGGTAGGCAACACTACGCCACCCGGATGCCCATGTTTATATTATTGATTATTAGATATTTTCCCATTAAAGGCACAATCTGTGATTTATTTGACCATATAAATTCGAGGTATATTTAGCTAGGTGATTGAAGGATTTCAGTTAGAAACTGAAAATAAGGCTTTCGTCTTTCTCAACCTGTCATTACTGAAAAGATGAGCTTGTTTTGCTCTGTTTACTGCTGTTACCGAGGTAAACAAACCTTGCATCAGAAAAGGTGCATCATCAGAAAACATTAGTAACTCAGATTTAGTTGTTGTTTAGTGTTAAGAGACCCGTCAATCAATTTGGGAGGTTCTAATCCTGTGTTTAGGCGGCACAGTGGTGCAGTGGTTAGCGCGGTCGCCTCACAGCAGGAAGGTCCTGGGTTCGAGCCCCGGGGTAGTCCAACCTTGGGGGTCGTCCCGGGTCGGGGGCTCCGGTTTCCTCCCACAGTCCAAAGACATGTAGGTCAGGTGAATCGGCCGTCCTAAATTGCCCCTAGGTGTGTGTGTGTGTGTGTGTGTGTGTGTGTGTGTGTGTGTGTGTGTGTGTGTGTGTGTGTGTGTGTGTGTGTGTGTGTGTGTGTGTGTGTGTGTTGGCCCTGTGTGGTGGCCTGGCGGCCTGTCCAGGATGTCTACCCGCCTGCCGCCCAATGACTGCTGGAAAAGGCTCCAGCATCCCTGAGAGCAGGATAATTGGTTTGGAAAATGGATGGATGGATGTTATAAGTTAGCTCGAGAGAACACTTCTGGATTATGAACACTCGTGGCGACGCGGATTCACATTTGCGGTGGGCTCACCCGGTACCGTCACTGCAGTGTCTTTGTCCATGTCTGCATCTTAAGTTTTGTCTTCGTTTGATGGCTGGGAGAGCCGGCGCTGGATCAGCTGGGAGAGCGGGGCAGGCTAAGCTAACTACCAGCCCATGCAGACCGGCAGTTCCGATAACACCGAGGGCGGTCTGGCAGTGGCTTCGCCTGGCGTTGACTCTGGTGTTTTTGATGTCGCCGTGAGGAGTGCGGGGAGGTGTGTCGAGGGTGTCTGGCTGGGAGTGCTGGTGCTGGATCGGCTGGGAGAGCTTGGTCCGCTTCGTCCGGTGGGCCCGGGGACCGCGGCCCCTTCCTGGAGCCGCGCCCGAGGAGGAAATGTCGAGGGCAGCCTGACAGGACACGGAAGCGGGGCGGGCTAAGCTAACCTCTAGCCCATGCAGACCGGAGGTTTCAACAGTCATCCTGGCTGGCGTGCGTTCCGTTGGACCGTGTTTTTTTGTTTAGTTTGGATGTGTGTGTTAGTTTGGGTTTGTGTGTTCTTGTAGTTTTTGGATGTGTTTTGTCTTTGTGTTGTGCTGCTGTGGGCTGGCTGGGGAACCGGCATTTCGTTTCATTTCATCTGCACAAGTGCATGAGGTGAAATGACGAAGTGTTGCTGATTCTCTGAATTTTCTCTTATCATAAAAAATAGAAGTGTGTCATGCGTAATGCTGCTCGTGACAAGGCAGGGAGGCCGTGACTTCAGATTAGTTTGTTAGAATGAAAGATCGTCGTATGAAGTGTTACAAAAGTTTAAGGATTCAAATCCCCCCCCCCCCCCCCGGCCACTGCTGACATTTCTACGCTCGGTCTTCAGAGAATTCACTCAAAAACATCAGTTACGGTGTCCAGGTAGCGTGGCGGTCTATTCCGTTGCCTACCAACACGGGGATCGGCGGTTCGAATCCCCGTGTTGCCTCCGGCTCGGTCGGGCGACCCTACAGACACAATTGGCCGTGTGTGCAGGTGGGAAGCCGGATGTGTCCTGGTTGTTGCATTAGCGCCTCCTCTGGTTGGTCGGGGCACCTGTTCGGGGGGGAGGGGGAACTGGGCGGAATAGCGTGGTCCTCCCACGCGCTACGTCCCCCTGGTGAAACTCCTCACTGTCAGGTGAAAAGAAGCACCTGGCGACTCCACATGTATCTGACGGGGCATGTGGTAGTCTGCAGCCCTCCCTGGATCGGCGGGGGGGGGGGGGGGGGCAGTGACCAGGAGGGCTTGGAAAAGTGGGGTAATTGGCCAAGTACAATTGGAGAGAAAAGGGGAGAAAATTCCTTTAAAAAAAAACATCAATTACAAAGGCTCTCCTTAGGGTCGTCATTACTAATTTGCCCTCGCGGGGGAAGAGGGCAGTGAAAAACAGGCTGCTCTGTATAAAAGATTGGATTTATTCCTCAGCATCTGGATTTCTGGATTCTATCTTCAGCACTTGCAGAATAAAGTGCTTGCACCAGTGTGTTAAAGCTGTAATCCGCAACCTTTCTCCAGTGATAAGCGATTACCTTTTCAATGTGAAATTTGTCGATTCTGTTGGACCGACAATATCACTGTGTTCTGATGTAGCTGGATGTAGGGGGCAGTGAGAAACGGACCTGCTGACAGTGATTTCCTCGGACTACAAACGAGGTGTAGCGGCTATTGTCGCTTATATGCCATCAGCTCAGCAGTAAATGGATCCCTAAGACCAAAGTTGATACAATTTAACCTGTTAAACTACAACAAACAAAATGGCAACACTGTTCTACTGTAATCTAGATTGCAGAATTAGTAGGTTTGGTGGCACGGTGGCGCAGTGGTTAGTGCAGTCGCCTCACAGCAAGAGGGTCCTGGGTTTGAGCCCCGGGGTAGTCCAACCTTGGGGGTCGTCCCGGGTCGTCCTCTGTGTGGAGTTTGCATGTTCTCCCCATGTCTGCGTGGGTTTCCTCCGGGGGCTCCGGTTTCCTCCCACATTCCAAAGACATGTAGGTCAGGTGAATCACCTGTACTAAATTGTCCCTAGGTGTGTGTGTGTGTGTGTGTGTGTGTGTGTGTGTGTGTGTGTGTGTGTGTGTGTGTGTGTGTGTGTGTGTGTGTGTGTGCGAGCAGGATAAGCGGTTTGGATAATGGATGGATCGATGGATGGAATTGGTAGATTTGCTGTCCAACAGAAGCATCACCGTTCAGTCCTTTTTCGTGTTTGAGTAGGAGCAGGTTTGGCGCTACACCAGTTTTTGTCCTACCAGGTCACATATTTGATGCGTATACGGAGTGTGTCTCCAACCACGGTAAAGATACCAGTTGGTATTATGTAACCTGACTCCATCGCCCGGATGGATAAAACGAACTACTCATTATTGAAGCAGTTCCCGGATTTCAGCTTTAAGCAAGGGCCGTAGCGTTGCCGTCTTCTCAAAACTGATTTTCCGCCACATCTTTCACACGCAGAACTCCAAGGTGCACATCCTAGACACAGAGGGCTTCGAAACTACATTCGGGCCCAAAGCTCAGAGGAAGAGGCCCAACCTGATGGTAGGGGACGTGAGGGACCTTGCAGAGCAGGCTCAGGCCTCGGCACTGAGCTACAGTGCCGACAAGGACAGAGACCTCGTCACCGAGGACACGGGAGTCAGGTAATGTCCAGAAAATGTGTGTTGTCTTACATAATACATGCCACCTGTGGTCAAAAGGCTGTCTGTAGACTTAGTAATGGAAATGTAACCCGATATGGAAAAATGCTGCTGTCAACACTGGTGTTGTGCTACAGGGAAGAAGCACGTGAGGAGATCTTCAAGAAAGGGCAATCCAAGAGGATTTGGGGGGAGCTTTACAAGGTAAAACAGCCACCCTCTTTTCTGCACTGGCTTATGTTGCCAACTATGCTGGAGGGTTAGTTCACTGATTAAATATATAAAGCATTCATTTTTGTTTATTTGCCCCCTGATGAGTTTCCCCCCCCCCCCACCCCTCAGGTGATTGACTCATCTGATGTCGTTATCCAAGTCCTGGATGCTCGTGATCCTATAGGGACTCGCTCCAAGAGCATAGAAACCTATATGAAGAAGGAGAAAGCCTGGAAACACCTCATCTTTGTCCTGAACAAGTGTGACCTCATCCCCACCTGGGTCACGGTGAGCGACGTGGGACTGCGCGTTCAGTAGAAGCACGTTGGGTTTCGCCCAAGTCACCTGTCCACGCCTTTACTCAAATGTTTCTGCCTCTTCTTCTCACCAGAAACGCTGGGTAGCTGTTCTTTCTCAGGAGTATCCCACTCTGGCTTTCCACGCCAGCCTCACCAACTCCTTTGGCAAAGGCTCCCTCATCCAGCTCCTCAGGCAGTTTGGCAAGGTGAGCTCGCAGCCCTGAACTTAAAGTACCTACAATTTGTCATTGGCCTAAATAATACACCATAATGTATTACCCCGAGCGATTGACAGTAAGGAATCAGAGGTTTGGCTTCGTGTCCTCCGGTTAAACCGTACTACTTAGCTTGTCGAGTCCAAACATCTGCAGCAAAGCTTTTGTGTGTATGTGGTGAGGGAGAGTGAAAAGAGGCTTCAAGTTGTTGAGTTTTCCAGTTGTGCTGATCTCTCTGATCTCTTCTTAAGGAAACCTTTGGAGTTGTATTTTCAGACCCGTCATTCTGAAACGGTACATAAAGTATACCGCTCTTTGTCAAAGTGCGGCCGCTGTTTAACCTGTCTTGAAGTAATCCCCCCCAACTCCACACAGGTGCCGTCGTGCCCCAACAAAAGACACATACACGTTTTCTTTTTCCGCCGCCGGCGTATATTTCTTCTCGTGTTACGCCTCGACACTGAAAAACTGCTGCCTTTCGGAGACGTTGACTTAAATATCTCCCGGCTGTAATTCGCCTCTTTTATGACGATGACCAATATAAAGGTACTGAGCAGGGTCTGTAGACCTTATATCTCCCTCGCAGATCGTAAGGTACGCGGTTCGACAGAGGCCCCGTGCTTCAGAACAGAGCGTGTTATACACAAGCTGGTTGGTCCAAAGGTTCTGGGAGGTTCAAAAATTTAAAGGGCTTTAGAGTCCAAAGGAATTCCCTATTATGCCGAGGCAGTAAATTTCAAAGAATCCGTTTTTTAAAGAGGCTTGTTTGACTGGAGATAAAAACCCTTTTGTGTTTATTTCGTCGTAAATTTGCTGGTCTATTGGCCCACTTTCACAGAAATGTCCGGGAGACAAAAAAGGTGTTGAAGCCTGTTCCAAAACAGCTCCTCGGAGTTTATCTCCAACGACAAACAGGACAGACACATGATATTTATATATTTTTTTTTTTGTTTTGACGGGGGTTCTGATCTCTCGCATGTTATTTGCATCCAGTAGCCATCTTTCTGTTGTCGGCAAACATTTTAATTTTATTATTATTTTTAGATATTATCCCCTGGTATGTGTTTTGAACCACACACGTTTCGTCCCAGGGAGAAAATTCACTTGTTTTATTACTAATGGCAACAGACAGCACCATCTAAAATGATTTTCCTGAATTGAAGACAGACCGTGCATGTTGTTGAGGAAACAGCACACTCTGACTCTGTTTCTTGGCCCTCCCCAGCTCCACACAGACAAGAAACAGATCAGCGTCGGTTTCATTGGTTACCCCAATGTGGGAAAGAGCTCAATAATCAACACATTACGGTCCAAGAAGGTCTGCAACGTGGCACCCCTCGCCGGAGAGACGAAGGTACGTACGCTACCACCCTCCCATCTGTACCGATGCACGCAGTGGCGCCGTGCACCCTGGAAAGTCTCCGGGGTGAAGGACCGGAGACCTTCCAGGACATTTGGCCTCATTCATCAATCGTTCGTACTTAACAAATTCGTTCTTACACAACGATGGAATTTTTTTTTTTTTTTTTTTTGGCTCCCGAAATTTCCTGACAGTCAGAAGCAAAGCCTGATGGTTATTTGTAATTCGTTCCCCTTAGTGTCTTGTCTACCTCGTGAGCCGAGCGATCGCCCGGGCCTGCAGAGACGTCGGTGTTCGCCAACTGGTGTCTAAATGCGGGGGTTACCCAGGTTCTACGCGGGTCTCTTGAGACCAGCTTCAGGGCTGAAACATTCCACGGGTGTGTAAGAACAAATTTGTCTGTACGAACAATCGATGGACGAGGTCCAGTTTTACTGTTAGTAACGCTGCGATCTGCGGGTCCTCTGGTGGAAACACTAAATCCGAGACGTGTTCCCGCTCACGGGCGAGGCGTTCAGCTGGCGCCGTAAACGGGAGTGGATGCGACAGTTGAGTAAGGCGGAAAATAATACTCCGGCCCGAGCAACAAAAACTCGGGGGAATGCCGAGGTCGGAGCCGTATCGCCCCCGGCGATATTCCTGCAGCCGTCACGTGGTGATATACGAGAGACGTGTGCGAGGAAAAAGAAATAAAATCGGAGGAAGGGAGGAAGGGAGCGATGCTTTTTTTTCTTCTTATGAAAGTACTTTGCAGAAGATGATTCAGTGGGAAAAGGGTAACATGAGATAATTGTTGAAAAGATGAGTATGCCTTTCTTAATTCACAGTTCAAGTAACTGTCCAAGGCGGCTTTAGTGTACGAACAGTCAACGCCACACCCGCAACTATACAACTGACAAAGTTACTGTTGACATGGCCAAATGGCAAAGAACAACAATCACCCTCATCCTTAATTTCCTCTCTGGGGCTGTTTATCCTGTTTGGAATCAAACAAGGTTCTGGAAACCTCAGTGTCCACGACGGGGTCGGGGGGTGGGGGGGTGAGATAATATCAGATTTGTCTTTCCATGCCAAACCTGAGAACCTGGGCATCACGAGAGGAAAGATTTTTTTTTTTTTTGCCCCCATGACAGACGCATCAGATGGGTCTCCTGCCCAGCGCGTGTTTATTGACCACCTCGCGAGTGACTCTGGACCGGGGGGGGGGGGGTCTCCACGGTCGCCCGGCTGCAACCAAACAAGGCTCTGCATGCCACAGCTTTGCTTCCTCATTTCTTCTTTTGTTTGCATGCGATTCGTAGACACATGTGTTTGTGAAAAGCGCTGTCAAATACTTCCAGTCGATAAACTAAACACGGGGCGGTGTTTTTTCAGCACGAGTTGAGAAAAGAGGGGGGGGAAAGAGATTGATTACACGTCTGAACCGGATTCCAGCCCACTGTCTATTCGGTGCCGTGTTTATTTCCCCTCACTAAAAGATAGCGTATTGTTTAAGATTACTTTGGCGTGGCCATCTGTTTCGGCCTTATGCAATTAAAAGCGACGCGGCGGTTTAGTGTCAGTCGAGATGCTGTTTCTTAATGTATCAACTGGAAATATCTGACGTTGACCAGACCCACAGATAAGGTCATCTCTTTTTAGGTGTGGCAGTACATCACCCTGATGAGGCGTATCTTCCTCATTGACTGCCCCGGAGTCGTCTACCCCTCAGAGGACAGCGAGTCTGACATTGTCCTGAAAGGAGTGGTGAGTCACCGACATTGATCAAAATTTGTGTGAGTTCAGTTTTCGGCGGCTCAGAGCCCTGTTTAAGTAGCCTACTTTCATAACCCTTAAGGGTTTAATACGTCTTGTGGACGTGACGCCATCCCACAACTAGGAGGTCTCGGGGTTGGTCCCTGCGACGCCCGAAGTGTTTATCCACCGGCATGTGTTTTGTCCTTGACCCTGGTGTACCAGGGTCACACCAGCATGAAAAAAACAACCTTCTGTGGTACCAGGGTCACACCAGCATGAAAAAAACAACCTGCTGTGGTACCAGGGTCACACCAGCATGAAAAAAACAACCTGCTGTGGTACCAGGGTCACACCAGCATGAAAAAAACAACCTACTGTGGTACCAGGGTCACACCAGCATGAAAAAAACAACCTACTGTGGTACCAGGGTCACACCAGCATGAAAAAAACAACCTTCTGTGGTACCAGGGTCACACCAGCATGAAAAAAACAACCTACTGTGGTACCAGGGTCACACCAGCATGAAAAAAACAACCTACTGTGGTACCAGGGTCACACCAGCATGAAAAAACAACCTACTGTGGTACCAGGGTCACACCAGCATGAAAAAAACAACCTACTGTGGTACCAGGGTCACACCAGCATGAAAAAAACAACCTACTGTGGTACCAGGGTCACACCAGCATGAAAAAAAAAACAACCTACTATGGTACCAGGGTCACACCAGCATGAAGAAAACAACCTACTGTGGTACCAGGGTCACACCAGCATGAAAAAAACAACCTTCTGTGGTACCAGGGTCACACCAGCATGAAAAAAACAACCTACTGTGGTACCAGGGTCACACCAGCATGAAAAAAACAACAACCTACTATGGTACCAGGGTCACACCAGCATGAAAAAAACAACCTACTGTGGTACCAGGGTCACACCAGCATGAAAAAAACAACCTTCTGTGGTACCAGGGTCACACCAGCATGAAAAAAACAACCTTCTGTGGTACCAGGGTCACACCAGCATGAAAAGAAACAACCTACTGTGGTACCAGGGTCACACCAGCATGAAAAAAACAACCTTCTGTGGTACCAGGGTCACACCAGCATGAAAAAAACAACCTATTGTGGTACCAGGGTCACACCAGCATGAAAAAAACAACCTACTGTGGTACCAGGGTCACACCAGCATGAAAAAAACAACCTACTGTGGTACCAGGGTCACACCAGCATGAAAAAAAAAACAACCTACTGTGGTACCAGGGTCACACCAGCATGAAAAAAACAACTTTCTGTGGTACCAGGGTCACACCAGCATGAAAAAAAACAACCTACTATGGTACCAGGGTCACACCAGCATGAAAAAAACAACCTACTATGGTACCAGGGTCACACCAGCATGAAAAAAACAACCTACTGTGGTACCAGGGTCACACCAGCATGAAAAAAACAACCTACTGTGGTACCAGGGTCACACCAGCATGAAAAAAACAACCTACTGTGGTACCAGGGTCACACCAGCATGAAAAAACAACCTATTGTGGTACCAGGGTCACACCAGCATGAAAAAAACAAACTACTGTGGTACCAGGGTCACACCAGCATGAAAAAAACAACCTTCTGTGGTACCAGGGTCACACCAGCATGAAAAAAACAACCTACTGTGGTACCAGGGTCACACCAGCATGAAAAAACAACCTACTGTGGTACCAGGGTCACACCAGCATGAAAAAAACAACCTACTGTGGTACCAGGGTCACACCAGCATGAAAAAACAACCTACTGTGGTACCAGGGTCACACCAGCATGAAAAAAACAACCTACTGTGGTACCAGGGTCACACCAGCATGAAAAAAACAACCTACTGTGGTACCAGGGTCACACCAGCATGAAAAAACAACCTACTGTGGTACCAGGGTCACACCAGCATGAAAAAAACAACCTTCTGTGGTACCAGGGTCACACCAGCATGAAAAAAACAACCTTCTGTGGTACCAGGGTCACACCAGCATGAAAAGAAACAACCTACTGTGGTACCAGGGTCACACCAGCATGAAAAAAACAACCTTCTGTGGTACCAGGGTCACACCAGCATGAAAAAAAACAACCTACTGTGGTACCAGGGTCACACCAGCATGAAAAAAACAACCTTCTGTGGTACCAGGGTCACACCAGCATGAAAAGAAACAACCTACTGTGGTACCAGGGTCACACCAGCATGAAAAAAACAACCTTCTGTGGTACCAGGGTCACACCAGCATGAAAAAAACAACCTACTGTGGTACCAGGGTCACACCAGCATGAAAAAAACAACCTTCTGTGGTACCAGGGTCACACCAGCATGAAAAAAAAAACATAACATTCATTTGCCTTGTGTTCATTCCAGTGGAGGCATGTATGAAATGCGTTTCCCTTCCCGTAGCGAGGAAATTCGCTGCGTTCACCTCGCGCTGACCTCATTCCAGCTAGACGTTGACCTTTGAAATGGGGGTGCTCAGCCAGTTGGACAGAGTGAAGAGTGACCCCTCATCAGTAAATTCAACCTTGCAGAAATGTTCAAGGATGCACCCACGAGCTTGTCTTGTATTTTTTACCACAGTTGTTTTCCTTCTCGTGATGAAACTCAACGCAAGGGCCTTGATGTTATTTCAAGTCCACCTGCTGATTAGCCAGGGCTGGGCAATATAGACAAAGTCAAATGTCACAATACTTTGGACCGAATACCTCGATATTGATATTTTGACGAGTAGTAGTAGTGTAGAGATGACTAGTAGTAGTAATGTAGAGATGACTAGTAGTAGTAGTGTAGATATGACTAGTAGTAGTAGTGTAGAGATGACGTAGTAGTAGTGTAGAGATGACTAGTAGTAGTAGTGTAGAGATGACTAGTAGTAGTAGTGTAGAGATGATTAGTAGTAGTAGTGTAGAGATGACGTAGTAGTAGTGTAGAGATGACTAGTAGTAGTAGTGTAGAGATGACTAGTAGTAGTAGTGTAGAGATGATTAGTAGTAGTAGTGTAGAGATGACGTAGTAGTAGTGTAGAGATGACTAGTAGTAGTAGTGTAGAGATCACTAGTAGTAGTAGTGTAGAGATGATTAGTAGTAGTAGTGTAGAGATGACTGGTAGTAGTAGTGTAGAGATGATTAGTAGTAGTAGTGTAGAGATGACTAGTAGTAGTAGTGTAGAGATGATTAGTAGTAGTAGTAGTGTAGAGATGACTAGTAGTAGTAGTGTAGAGATGACTAGTAGTAGTAGTAGTGTAGAGATGACTAGTAGTAGTAGTGTAGAGATGACTAGTAGTAGTAATGTAGAGATGACTAGTAGTAGTAGTAGTGTAGAGATGACTAGTAGTAGTAGTGTAGAGATGACTAGTAGTAGTAGTAATGTAGAGATGACTAGTAGTAGTCGTAGTGTAGAGATGACTATTGGTGCTCTCACAAAGTATTTACACAATGGCATTTTTGATAAACACTCATCAGTGATGTGGATATGATGTCCAAACGGATAAAGACAAATAATATAAGAACTAGGACAGTCGTCTGTCTCATCGTCCGGGTGGCGTGGTGGTCTATTCCGTTGCCTACCAACACAGGGATCGCCGGATTGAATCCCCGTGTTACCTCCGGTTTGGTCAGGCGTCCCTACAGACACAATTGGCCGTGTCTGCGGGTGGGAAGCTAGATGTGGGGTGTGTGTCCTGGTCACTGCACTGGCACCTCCTCTGGTTGGTCAGGGCGCCTGTTCAGGGGGAGGGGGAAGTACGGGCAATAGCGTGATCCTCCCACGCGCTATACGTCCCCCTGGTGAAACTCCTCACTGTCAGGTGAAAAGAAGTGGCTGGTGACTCCACATGTATGGGAGGAGGCATGTGGTAGTCTGCAGCCCTCCCCGGATCAGCAGAGGGGGTGGAGCAGAGACCGGGATAGCTCGGAAGAGTGCGGTAATTGGCCGGATACAACTGGGGAGAAAAACGGGGGCGGGGGCTGCCCCGGCGGGCCCCCCCCCAAAAAAACAACAGTCTTTTATCTCTTTACTGTAATGCAGCCTTTAAAACCAGGAAAATACAACACTTATGTCATATCACGATATTACGATATCCAAAATCCCAGATAATATGTGGTCTTATATCACGATATTGATATATTATTGATATATTGCCAGCCTTGTAATTAGCTAGCTAACGCTACAGTCACCAGCAGTAGAGCCGGAGCTCAGTGACGTTTGAACCTGCCACTTCTGATGTGACTGTGGTACAAGGCTCTGGATAAGTCCTGGCAAAACCTTTCAGAGGTGTAATGTTATCTCTTTAGGTTCAAGTGGAGAAGATCAGGAACCCAGAGGAGCACATCGCGGCAGTACTGGAGCGGGCCAAGCCGGAATACATCCAGAAGACCTACCGCATCCCGACCTGGAGCTCAGCAGAAGACTTCCTGGAGAAGCTGGCATTGCGCACCGGGAAACTCTTGAAGGTCAGGCTGTAGCTGATATATGGTGGTCGTCGTGTCTGGTCTTGGGCTGTCACAAGTAAATGAGTACCTCTGTTAACCTGATTGCAAAAAAATACTCAGTGATGACTTGCCTCAAAGTGTTGTTTCATCTTTTTATATGTCTAAACATACCTGGGCATGTGCAACCACCACACAGGGCAGCTCAGTACAGTAAATTACTGTAACAAGTAGATGACAGCGGGTCATTTGAGTCGAGAAAATAGAGGAAAGCAAAGATGAGCATAAAGAAGAAGCAGGAGCCAGAAACAACAACAGAAACTTTCAAAATCTGGGGCTATTTTCAGCTAAAACGCAAAAGAAAATGCAGTGGTTTGCAAGCATTGCAAAGCTGAACTTGATTACCACGACAACACAACCTCCACACTGCAGTACCACAACAGAACGTATCCTGTCTACAAACCCATCGCTTTACTGATAACATGTGACGGGCATTTTATTTGATTGGCACCTTTCTGTACACTCAAGTCCCCCCAGCATTAAATGATGTAGTAAAAGGGGGGCAACATAACAGCATGGAGCAGGAATAAAAAAGCACATCACGAGGGAGATATTACAGCGGGCAACAGGGGGGAACCAGAGTAAATCTTACGTTGTTGCTCTTAAAGCAAACATTTAAAAGCACTTTGTTATCCAGTTAACTCGATTAATTGTTGGAATAATCAATAGGCCACTTGATTACCCAAATAGTCATTAGTGACAGTCCCAGTTTGATCTATTTTCAGCCTGTTTGTGTGCAGAGTTAAAAATAATGCATCAAAAACCCATGTGCTCAAGATTTAAGCTGAATTCTGTTAATGCTGACATTTGCTTGTTTTTATTACATTTTTAAGGCTTTTGATTGGCAAAAGTAAACTGTAACTCATCATGGACCACTGAATGTGAAACCACATGTTTGGAATCCTGTACTTGAACAATGCAACCTCGGTATCTTGCAGGGGGGTGAGCCAGACGTCGCCACAGTCTCTAAAATGGTGTTGAATGACTGGCAGAGAGGACGCATACCCTTTTTTGTGAAACCCCCTGGACCTGAAGGGGATCAAGAGGTGCGAGATAGTACAGTAAATAAGATGCTGTTGTTTATTTGTTAATTGATTCCAGTCATTGTTGCCCTTTACCCCGTGGCTACATGCAAACATTTCGACCACATTTTGTCACTTGGTATTTCCAGGGCAAGGAGCAGCTGCCACTTGAAGGAGTGACGGAGGCAGCTGAGGGTTTGATGGAAGAACAATCTGATGAAGTAGCGGAGGAAGCTGCCATCTCAACGGAGCAGGTCGATGAGCAGAAGCAGAAGGGTCGGTTCCAGCAGCTCCTGACCAGCGTCCGACAAAACTTCGGCAAGATTAACGTGGCGCCCGAGTTCAATGAGGAAGACCTGGTTCCTGTGGAGATGCCGGACTTGGATTTCTCTGACTGCTCCGGCTCTGATGGCGAGGAGGAAGCCAGCGAGGGAGAGGAGGACAGAGAGGGAGACGTGGCAAATGTCGAACCGGCTGATAGGACGGATGTCTCTGAGACAGCAGCAACTCAGACCAGCAAGGCAAACGGCAACAAGAGTTCAGGCGAGGTGATCCGTGAGCTGGATGAAAAGATTGCTAAGTACAAGCAGTTCCTGGACCGGGCCAAATCCAAGCGCTTCTCTGCAATCCGGTCTGTCTCCCGTTTCCCAAACCTCACTTACGTAGTATTTTTTTTATATTGCCTTCATCAGTTTGATCCAGTAAAGCCCAGCATGAGGCTGTCAGACAGGGAGATGCCATGCATTTTGAAGTGATCCATGCTACCCAACCTTAAGCCCCTAGAGATTGGTGGTCGTTGATTTCGCTTGCTGATCAGCAGCCTGTTTTCCATAACCTTTGCATGTTACTGTACTCTGCATCTCTGGCTTTCGAGTTTTACCTCGCTTACCGAATAACAACATCAAATTAAAGCGGATCTCCCGCTAATTTAATTACACAGTCCTTTAAACCCATTCCAGCAGGGATGATTTGTCCGGATGTGTGCTGGGTAGTGAGATATTGTATGACTCCTCACTTCTCTCTGGACAGGATTCCCAAGGCACTCACTGACAAAGTGTTTGGTGACAACAAGGCCAAACAGGCAGCAATGACTAAGCAGGAAAACACGAAAGGTAGGAAACACAACGGTTCACACACATCATCGTTATGTAATCGTATGTAAATACATATGGAAATGCCTCCCGGCCTTACATCATTTATGATTCGATTACAGGCCATCACATTCCACTGTCTTCCTCAACCAAAAATAAAGCCTACAAGCTGCAGTTGATATGATTAGCTGTCAAATACATGTTGCTAAGACCTACCTTTGAACTTGGATATGTTTAATTCACAAGGTCAGGCCTTGACACTGGGGTTTTTCAGCACCAGCTGTGTAATAACTCAACATCTGTTTGCTTGAATTCAGCCGTGGTCCAGAGGAACAAGAAAAGGAAAGCTCAGGAGGATGAGGAATCTTCTCAGCATCCCAAATTGACGTCCAAACAGGTACACAATGTTCTGTCTGATGTCAAATGAGCTAATCCATCCAGGTAGACAGCTCAGATGGATGTTTGTTCATCTTGTTATAGAACAGGAATTGAGAAGAAAAGCCCTGGTCTTCCTCAGCACCAGAGCACATGTATTTGTCTTCTCCCTAAATCTAGTTCATCCTCATCCTCTCCTCTTTATCTCTGCCACAGAGGCGAGCAAAGGAACGTGCTCAGAAGGTGAAGAAAATTGGCACCCACTATTATGAGACACACAACGTGAAAAACAAGAACAAGAACCGAAAGGGCGTGGTTCCAGACACGGAAGGGAAAAAATCCAAAAGATCAAAGCACTAGGCCGGAGTTATAGTGTATACTGGGGTATTTATTTTAAATTGTTTTTAAAATAATTCCGTGGTAAAAATGGTCGTGATGGACATTAACGCGGAGGTGACAGAAGGTGGAAAGCAAAGCGGGTGTTAAATATTAAAAATACACTTGATACTTAATCGTAAGAGAAGTGCCTGAGATGTTTTTTCCTCCCTCCTTTTCAACTTGGTATTCACCCCTGCCCACATGGACTTGAAACACCAAGTCAAAGTGGACAAAGGACTTTTAATTCAGATACCAGTATAGCTCTGTTGAGGTTCAACAGAAATGTGATTATCTAAATGTAAATGTCATGTTATTATAAAATTAAAGAAGATGTTAATGACAGCAAGACAGACATGTATTAATTGTTGTGTGGGTTAAACGAGACGAATCACCTCATTATAGAATTCTTTATTGGTGTGTTGAATCGGTCCTTTTGGCGAGACAGTCACTTTTCGGGGGAATGGCCCCTTCCAGCTGGGCCTGAAAAATGAACAAGATGGTATCAGCAACATCCACTGCCAGATGCATGGAACCATATGGTTTCTGTCACTGTATTTTAGGTTTACAACTGAATTTAGTTTTGACACCATTTTGTTAGGCCTCTTTTTTTTTCCTTTTAATACGCTGTGACACTAGAAGACCTAGGCTTCCACTGTCTCTTGAACTGTCAGGCCTTATAGTGTGCTTTATCTCATTTTATATGCAATTACAAAACACTAAACCTTGAGCTGCTGGTTAGTCCTCTTTAAGAACTGAATCTCCTCTGTGTGCTTCTTCGCTTCGAGCTGTTGCCTCTCGTTCTCCCTCTTTTCAGTGGCTTCACACTTAGCTTTCTGCTCATTGACGTGCTTTTCCAGCTCCAACTTCTCGCTCTCCAGATCAGAAATCTAGGGATGTAAAACACAAGACGGATCTTTTTTTCCTCCAGCAAAGGCATTGAATGTTCATTAATAAGAGACATGGCCCCCTCTAGTGGCAACCCATTTGATGTGCACCTCGGTTTCAATGTATTTTTGTGTGACTTGTCTTTTTTGTTTTCAACTCTTCTTTTCCCCTCTTTCACTACCACACCTCCTAACCAGATTTAACTTTACATGTGGCCAGGTAAAGAATAAATACAGGGAAAAAAGAATAAAGAGTAGAAAAAGGAGCAAGATAAAGTAAAGCACATTGTTTTTAATGACAATAAATTGAATTGAATTGAATAAAGAGCACTTGGGACCATTAAAAAAAACTTGATCCTCATAAATTCAAGTTAGCAGTCAAAGGGGCTCAGTTTATTGTCTACATAAGCTCTTTAATATTTTTAATAAGGATTCATTCATTCATTCATCATCAGCCGCTTCTCCGGGGTCGGGTCGCCATGGCACCAAGCAAAGTAGGGCACTCCAGACATCCCTCTCCCCAGCAACGCCCTCCAGCTCCTCCTGCGGGATCCCAAGGCGTTCCCAGGCCAGATTGGGCATGTAGTCCCTCCAGCAAGTTCTGGGTCTACCCCGGGGTCTCCACCCAGTTGGACATGCCCAGAAAACCTCCAAAGGAAGGCGCCCAGGGGGCATCCTAATCAGATGCCCGAACCACCTCAACTGGCTCCTTTCGATGCAAAGGAGCGGCGGCTGTACTCCCAAGTTCCCTCCAGATGTCCGAGCTCCTCACCCTATCTCTAAGGCTGAGCCCGGACACGCAGGAAACTCATTTCAGCCGCTCGTATCCACGATCTCACCCTTTCGGTTACTACCCAAAGCTCATGACCATAGGTGAGGGTTGGAACGAAGATTGACTGGTAAATTGAAAGCTTTACCTTCCGGCTCAGCTCCCTCTTCACCACAACGGTCCGGTACAACGTCCACATTACTGCTGATGCTGCACCAATCCACCTGTCAATCTCCTGCTCCATCCTACCCTCACTCGTGAACAAGACCCCGAGATACTTGAACTCCTTCACTTGAGACAACAACTCATCCCCAACCCAGAGGGGGCAATCCACCATTTTCCGATAAGAGAACCATTACCTTTTAATAAGGATGTCATTTCTTATTTCATAGGAGAAAAAAAAAACATGATAGCAATTGTAGCCATTGAAAGCTGTTATACACTTAATAAAAGCAATGCATATAATCACAGAGATAGGAGCTCCTTATCTTTTCCACTTTTATGACACTAGGCAACATGGCTACTTAGAATTCCGTATCCTGGTCATGATAGAAAAGAGGAGATTTATGTACCCAACATAAATACCCTCTGCATTCGAGCATGTATAATTTTGTGTGTTTAGATTAATGCACATCTGTGATAGCTTCCAGCTGTTGCACATCTTGCAATATGTTTTCCCCTGTATTTATTCTACTTGGTTGGATAATTTAAGAATTCAAACATTTATGTTGGAGTTGAATGACCGTACCCTCTTCTCCATGTCTGACTTGCCCAGTTCAGCCATCAGGGCTTTCCTCATACCAAAAGCCACACTGCTCTCATACAGTGTCTGGTAGGCAGCTATGGTCATGCGAATCTCATCTCTCACCCGCAGCAGCAACAGACCTCTCTCAGCGCAGTTGATGGTCACCTGTCTGATCATCTCATCTAAAGCAATACACAGATGGGAAGAGCTCCAAGTTGGGATTGAGTCAACCCTAGTGAAAGTGAGCCTCAAATAGAATGTAGGAGTTTGGCAACTCGTGTGAAAGACTGGCACAGAGGAGAGAATCTGTAATGCTGTGTGTGTGTGTTAACTGGTGGATGTGCATTAGGAAGAGGTGACTTATGAATAACTGACACTGTGGACTTTATAAAGGATTGGGACCTCCTTTACTCAGAGTTCAACCAACTTAGAAGCCCCAGTGACCTTTGTGATCACTGCGGTCTCCTTATTCTGTCTCACATGGTCAACCTTCTTACCAAAGCACTGGGTGTAGAGCTCCCTGCGGACAGGGCAGATGCCGGTCTCCCTGGCCTGTCTCTGCTGTAGCTGCAAGTCCAGTTGCTCCTGAAGGTGCACCACATCCGTTCGGGTGCAAGGTGTGCTGGAAACCTGCTGTATCCACAACTGGTTCCCCTCCATCCATTCCCTGCAGTAACAGGAGTTCATCCATAAGGCAGTAACGATCAAGCTTATCCAAAACAGTAAACTTAACTTCTTTGTCCATGGCTGATAAATCCAAAAAGTCACCCGTTACTGTCACTGTTCTATGAGGCTTCTAGACATTTTGAACTTACATGACATTACATGCCGAGGACCTACCATGTTGGCTGGTAGATTGGGAAAAGTTACAGCTCTTTTCCCAGAAAGTTGAATCAGTTCATCCGGACACAATGTTTATTGAGGGAGAAACGTTTCGTCACACAAGTGACCTCTTCAGTCTCATCTGACTGCAGGTCTCGTCACTTAGATGAGTGATGAGACGTCTCTCTCTCAATAAACGTTGTGTCCGGATGAACCGATTCAACTTTGTGATTCTCTTACCTGGATTATTGAGCATGCATAGAGACATTTTGACTAATTTCGGCAAGGATTGCCTTAAATTTATGTCTTAAATTTGTACGTTGGCGCTGAGGCTGAATGTCGGAACCACCGAGATTCAGCCTCCGGTGCAGACAGAGCGGGATTACACTTAAGAGCCTGCAAATGAAATCTTGGTCGAGGACCACCTAGCCAACAAGATCCTACAGGGGTGGACAACACGATCCAGGAAGGGCCGGTGTGGGTGCAGGTCTTTGTACCAACCAAGCAGTTACACACCTGAGTCTACAAATCAAGGTCCTTAGCAAAGACTATCAGTCAACTGATAAAATCAAGTGTGTAACTGCTTGGTTGGAACAAAGACCTGCACCCACACCAGCCCTTTCTGGGTCGTGTTGCCTATCCCTGTGGGCACTGAGCCAGCTGTTGAGACAAACTAATTTTACCATCGACGGTTTGAAAGCCAAAGAGGAGCAGATCCAACAGAGACTCGTGTCACGTCTAGATGAGACCACTTTCCAGCATGTGATTGAGTTCACGGATAAGGCTCGTTTAACACAACATGGAAAGTCGAAAACCAGGCAGCAAAAGAAGTTCGACCTACTTGCTGCACGCCAGAAACATCGGCAGACAACGGACAGCGCCCTCAACGGAAGACAAGACAGAGAGACGGACGCTAGACACAAGCCGACGATGTGGACAAGTGGGTGAAGATTCTGTCCGACAGACAACTCACCCAGGCGCAGAAATACATCCTTGCAACATTGCGGACCCAGAAGTGGAGCAACTGCGGAAAGCTCTCCCAACTCTCAGTAAGGACAACATCATCATCCTTCCAGCGGACAAAGGCAGATGCACTGTTGTATTAAACCAGACAGACTATCACGGGAAAGTTATGACGTTACTTAGCGACATGAATACTTATGAGCCCCTGAAACCAGATCCAGGCAGTGGTTACAAGAAAAAGGTGATAGGTTGTCTGGAGCTGTTAGAACAGGACAATGCTGGTGACAGAATTTTGTACCACAGGTTATACCCAGGGGAAGCTACACCTAGTCTGTATGGTTTACCTAAGAAACATAAACAGGATGTGCCATTACGGTCTATTGTTTGTATGATTAACTCAGTGACCAATAACATCTCTAAGTTTCTTATGGCATGAAACAGGCTTGTACTGTCTCATAAAGAATTTACTTGACTCACTGGTTTAAGTTTCTGGCATCTATTCTTAATCCATTGGTAGGCAGTAATGGACATCACATCCAGAACACTATGGATTTAGTGGATAAGGTGAGGGGCGTCATTATGGAGAGGGATGAAACAATGGTCTCTTATGATATGTCTCTCTTCATGTGTGTCCCTGTTGATGAAGCACTGGAGGTAGTCCATATGAAATTACAGGACGACCCCACCCTTAGCAATAAGACCACCGTAACAGTGACCAAGAGTGTCTGCTCCTGAAGCTGTCTTCAGTCCACATACTTCACATACGAAGCATGGGCATGCTATGGGTTCACCAGTCTCAACTAGAGTGGCCAACTTATATATGGAGGAAGTGGAAAAGACGGCTCTGATGTCCTATCCAGGGACACCACCTAGCCATTGGTTCAGATTTGTGGACAACAGCTGGGTTAAATTAAATCTCAGGATGTGGCACATTTCACCAACCACATTAACTCTGGACACCACATCAAGTCCACCAGGAAGGATGGGGAACATGACAGGTTAGTCTTCTTACACTGAAATTGCAACTGGTGATGGGGGACATTTGATTGTCGATGTTTACCGTAAACCAACACATACTGATCAGTACTTAAAATTTGACTCTCATCATCCACTGGAGCACAAACTAGGAGTCATCAGGACGCTGTACCACCGAGCTGACAACGTCCCCACCGACACAGCAGCCGGGGAAGGGGAGAAATCCCACATTAAACAGGCCCTGGTTAAGTGTGGTTATCCTAACTGGGCGTTTGTCAAAGCCAGGAAGACGCACAAAACAGTGCACCAGCCGATCGAAGAGAGGAGAAGGACAACAGCTGTCTAAGTGTAAACCAATGGGGATTCTGTATGTGGCGGGAGTGTCGGAACAGTTGAGACGCATATTTTCCAAACACTGCATCTCAGTTGCTTTCAAATCCTCAAACACGCTCACCAGAAATTGGTCCACCCCAAGGATCAGGTCCCCCGGCACAAACGGACCAATATATAGTGTACGCTGTTAAGTGCCAGGAGGACTGCCGTGACTTGTACATCGGGGAAACCAAACAGACGCTTGCCAAGAGAATGGACAACACAGGAGAGCTAACATGCCAGGCCAGGACTCCGCAGTCTGCACCACCTACAGGCCAGTTTTCAAGGATGAGGATGTGCACATCCTTGATAGAGAGGATCGCTGGTTTGAACGGGAAGTCAAAGAGGCCATCTATGTGAAGAGGGAAGACCGTCCCCGAACGGGGGGGATGGGTGGGGTGGGGGCTAAGAGTACATCTGTCACCATCTTACAACGTTATGATTGCAACTATTCCCCAATCCTATGTGAACAGTATAGACGGGTTTCCTGTTCACAAACGTTACTGGGTGCGTGCGCAGCCAGGGGGCAAAACCGCTTCGGTAGCTCTCAAAAGATGCTGAGATGCATCATCTTTTGAGAGCTACCAAAGCGGTTCAACAATGAAAATGTTCAACATTTCCCACCCATCCTTTTGGCGGTTTGTGCAGTTTATTGCACAGCAATTGCGCGTCATCTCTGCTGTATCTGAGCTCTATCTTGGTTAAAGTCTCTGCGCTGTAGCTGCTTTCTGCCCCCTAGTTGCGCACGCATCTCTGTGAAGACGTTGCACGGAAACCCTCCTATACATGGCCATTGAAACTCGTTAATGCGCACGGCAATTTGCATATGAAACCGGTTGTTGTTTTCGGTCGTTATGTCGCTGTATTGTTTATAAGGCTGGGGATACCTGCAGTCAGGTGAGACTGGACAGGCCTGTTTCGGTGTTAAATGACGAGACGAGTCATGGATGCTGACATATTCTCTTATCTGGCTCGGAGCACAACAACATCCAGGGCACAACGCCCCAACAGCGGTACACAACCGGCAAAGCAGCACTACCTAAATTCCACCAGATGGCAGTAAAGTGCCATCTAAGACTCGTAACGTCCACCTTTTCTGAAATAAGAAACGTCTCATTGAATTCCAGAACTAAATTGTACTTATATATTTGTGTGCTTCGTACTTCGCCCTCCGTTACTGAACATGACATAAATATTACAAATCAATCTCAACAAATATTATACTGACAAAATTATTTCAAAAATTATTATTAAACTGTTGTCAGTATTCAACAAACTTGTGCCTTTTTTAACAATGTGATATGTATATATATATGTATACCACAATATGTATATGTGATAAAGGTGCACAACTGGGAGGAGACCCCGGGGTAGACCCAGAACTCGCTAGAGGGACTACATGTCCAATCTGGCCTGGGAACGCCTTGGGACCCCCAGAAGGCGCTGGAGGGCGTTGCTGGGGAGAGGGGTGTCTGGAGTGCCCTACTTAGCTTGCTGTCACCGGAAAAGCGGTTGAAGATGAGATGAGATGAGGTGAGGTGCACTCTAGTGCTTTTGGCAAGTGTCTTGGCACATTAGCCTTCCGGGCATCATACTCGTTCTAAAAATGCCACAGACCAGTCTTTCTGCTACACTAGTACTTCCTCTTTGGCCAACTGTCTTCCAGCACCCTGACTGACTGTGTTCTTGTGTTGTCTGTGAATTTTCTCATTCATCCATGTCATGGTTATCCAAAGCAGTTGAATCAAGTGTTCTTGTGTTCTGTCCACAGTGTGTTAGTGAGACTGTAGTATCATATTACAATAAGGTTACTTTATAAAGCATTTGCAAGTGGTTACGTAATGATTAATCATGTTTTATAAATGCATTGTATATCAATAATATGATTTTATAATGCATTAATAAAAACACTTTTAGGGTTGGCAGGTTTGGAGCCCACATTTTATCAATTCAGGAGTGCCCTTAGACATTCTCTCGGGAGCCATGTGGCCGGTGAGGACTGCCAGCGGGTATTCTCTGCGAGTGGCACACGTGACACGACTTGGAAATGTTTTTGCAAAAGGCAATTTTCACACAGAAGTGACAGCAACTATAGTTAGAGCAGATATAGGAAACATATGAGGAATCATATATTTCCTATATTTGCCTTCCAGGCAGTAGCCCAGAGACAGTCGGATCCTATTCACTCTCACTTTAGTTGACTCTGTCCATGTTACTCAGAGGTAGAAATTTTGTGTAAATATTGCCTGGTGTGCAACTCCTATTCTGAGGATAATGTTGGAAGTCTGCAAGCAGAAAAATCCAAACTGTATTTGCTAATGAACACTGGGTATGTCTTACTGTGTGGTTTCAAGTCTTTCTCTGTTTCTGTGTACCCAGGTCCAGTTGAATGTCATGTAGTGTGTAATTGTATCTCTATACCAATGTGTGAAAGTGTGATTTATATATGTAAATATGTATGGAATGCGCATGTGTGCGTGAGAGAGTTTGGTGTTGCACGTGAGAGGTTTTGATGGTGTGTGCGAGTGTGGCTGAGAATTATGGCCTATATGGCCTCTCACCAGGCAGTGTAGGCCATAATTCTCATCGTGACCTGCACTGCCTGAAGAAAGACCATGTATTATGAATTATGGCCTACACAGCCTTAAGAGAGGGTGTGTAGGCCATAGTTCTCAGCTACGCTCTCTGACACACTATTTAACCCTGTGATGGTCTGGCAGCCTGTCCAGGGTGTCTCCCCGCCTGCTGCCCAATGACTGCTGGGATAGGCTCCAGCATCCCCGCGACCCTGAGTAAGGATAAGCGGTTTGGAGAATGAATGAAGGAATTAGCGTTGCGTGCAATGTCCCCGGTACATGTTATGGATGCACCCTTAAACCTGGTTCAGTTATTGGGTTATTTATTTGGAGTGGAGTGACCTAGGTTAACTGTGACAAATGTAAATTAAATCAGAATAACTATACCTGGGTGGAAGAATAGCATTGAGGATCTCCTCGGTTTGCTGCCTGCTGGCATCAGATGAGGCTGGTTTTGGTTTAGGTGGCGGTGGAACAGGTCCACTGGCAGCAGGCTGTTGGGGGCTTACTTTCAATGGGCGTGCCTGTAAGAGTAAACACGACTTGGTGCGTCTGGCCTTAAAATGTGAGCTGTGTAACAATATTCGTCTCGGATTGTGTACAAAAGGCATTCAGATCTTTTGTCTGCTCTACTTGACTGTATGCCAATTTGAAGCAGAACACAACATATACATATGGTAAGTTAACTAAGGCGGTCAGGGTTCGGGGGCACTTCGTTGTTGCGTAACATCGCGCGTGAGCAGCCTCGCGTCGCTTCTCTTCTTTGTGTGCTGCGCTGCGGCTTCTTCTCTACAGACCCCCTATCGCCCACTAGCGGATAGCTCGCTTTACTACAACAAAAATAAGTTGGAAAAGTTTCCCTTTGGAAAAGTTAGTGATTATATCGTACTCTGTATCTCATAGTTAATCACTCCAGCGTCTGTTGATAGATAGCTTACCTTTGGCGACTTTGTCTCTGTGTTTTTGCTCACCAAAACCGGAGTGTCGTATTTCAGCAAAGAGTCGGCTGGAGGAATCATTGTGGGGCTTTGACGGCATCAAAAACAACGCACCAAAAAATCCCCCGTTCCCTGGCCTGCGGATATGTTGGATGTAAAAGGTGTATTTCTAAAACGCCAGTTAGAAAAATAAACAGCCGGGACGTTCACAAAAAAAAACTACCTCGTTGTTTACGTTGCCATGGCAACAAGTGCCGGCTCCGGAAGGACAGCCCAAATCCCCCCCCCCCCCGAGTTAAAACGATTGTTCGGAATCTGTCGTCCCGGAACATCATTTTGCTTATCCGCGTTCATTTCCAAATAATGTGGGTTAAACATGTCTAACGTATCATCTGTGTTCTTTAAATGTACTTATACTTATTTATTTATGTAACCGAGGGTTACTTTATTTGGATTCTCCCCCCCAACCGAACTCCACAGCAACGACACTGCGTACAGCACTTCCGCTCTCCCTCTTCAGCCTTCAAAATAAGAGCTCAAGGCATATACTGCGGCGACAGCTTATAACAGGAACTTAACATCACCAGCAGGCTAAGTCCAGAAAAATAGGTTACATTTATTTATTTAGTCTAATTTCTTATTTTAGTGTTGACCTCTTGTTTTCTAATGTAAAAAAACCGAACGTATTGTATTTCAGTGTATGGGAATAAGAAGTTTAATGGCCAACTGACTTCTTTAAAGAATTCAACATAACGATAAAATCAGCGGCGGTGTTACAGCGGAACTACCGGACAACGGGCCGTGGGGGAAGGCCGGGGTGTGTTTTCAACGCGCTAGAGGAAGCGGAAGTGCCGATTATGACAATAGTTGCTCGTCGTAGTGGAAGTTTCCGAATCTTTTTTCAAGTACAATACCAGTAAGATGTACATATTTTTCACGTTCGGCTCGATATTTGATGATTGAATTTATAGAAATTCGTTAAAGATGGATAAAGAAAGGCGACGAAGGAGGGCGGAGTCCCCGATGCGTGAGCCTAAAGTGAAGATAAAACAGGAGCAGCTTAGCCCCGACGGCCCGCACAGATCACGCCGCTCCAAGCCGAGATCCGCCGGGGACTCGAGCCCGAGGAGGAGAGGGAGCAGGTAGTTCATATCGTCTGGTTACCTTTCAATCTATCGATCAGCCAGTCGACCAGTTAATCAAACGTTATTAAAATGACACATTTTTTTACATTAATGTGCGTTACGCCTTACATGAGTGAAAGTGCATGAATAGAGAGAAGGTAACGATGGAAGAAAACAGACAGAATAAATAAACATCAAAAATGATAATAAAAAAATGGAACCGCAAAAACAATGACGATTTAAAACAAGTCGGGCAATATATCGATATCGTGAAGCACAGATATGATCTGGGATTATAGTTGTAGTAATGTTGTGATCACAGGAAGTTGAATCGGTTCACCTGGACACGTTTATTGGGGGAAACGTTTCACCACTCATCTCAGAGACCTCTTCGGCCTCAGCTGACTGCAGGGATCCCCACCCATATAGACGCGTTCCCTTGTTTACGTGCGCCAAACGTGCGTGCGCAGATTGTGAGGCAAAAAGGCGCCACGAGTCTTGCGATTGTAAACGTTACTACGGTCATTTCGAAGAGAACGTCGCGGAGAAATTGATTTAAAACGAAACGAAGTGCCTCGCAGTTGTTGCGCTGTCGGTTGTACAAATCGTAAAGAAGGTAAAAACAAGGGTCTGCGTTGTTATCGCATGCCGAGAGGGAAAACCGCAATCGAAAAACGAAGAAGACAGGCGGGGATTCATGCGATCCGTCGGGAGGACGGGAAGACGTGGTCAGAAGAGCAAATATCAAACGCCAAGATTTGCAGAGAACATTTAATGTCTGGTATGTATCCGTTTCTTACACAAATAAGTATTGTGATTGGACATACGTAAGTAACAGCTCTAAATGTGATACTGTCCTAATAGAGCAACTGCCAAACCAAAATTTGAGTTGTTAATGCCTAGCCTTCCTCAAGTTTGACAACGATTTCATCAGCTTTCTTGTGTCATTATGTTTGAGGCAGTGTTGTAGTCGAGTCACTAAACCTCGAGGTCGAGTCCGAGTCCCCAAAGAGTCCAAGTGAGTCTCCATTACCCGAGTCATCAAGGTTGAGTCTGAGTCGAGTTCCAAGATGGGCTCCAGTGCTCCACTCTGGCACCATAAAAAGCTGACATACAAATAAAAAAGGTCTACATGAAACAAAATGACACAGCTGTCGCCACGTCAAAGGGAGTCTATTTACTTTGTGACACAATAGCCAAACAAATGCACTCGCAAGCATGTGCACACACACCAGTGTTGTATCGAGTCACTTAACCTCAAGTCCGAGTTGAGTCTTGAGTCCCCAGTGTTCAAGTCCAAGTCCGAGTCATCAGTGCTCAAATCCCAAGTTGAGTCACGAGTCCTGAAAATCAGACAACACCGGTTTGAGGTCATAATTTGACTCCAGCCTCGATCTCATAACCGTACAAACAATCCAGCTTTTGTTGAATACAAACAATTCAACTGTACAAACAAACTACGAGGGCTTACCTTTGATTTGATGAAGCAAAACTTGTTTTCCTTCGATAACGGATGGTAAACGAAGTCTTGGACATGTTCATCAACAAAGTAATTGTATGCTTCTGAAGACTTGTATGCCTTCATCGATTCTTTCGTGAATATACTTGGTGTGTCTGAGGTATTCAGTCACGTCCCTCCAGCCGATGTTTGGCAACTTCGTGGTATCACTTGTCCACTGAGCTTCAGCGAGCATAAATGGATCGGTAAGTTTTTCTCCAGTGCTTAGCGTACATTTCAACTCATCATGCTTTCTGTCTTCCTTGCTTAGACCTTCAACATATTCTGAGATTTCCATTTTCTCAAATTTCTAACTTTTCTCCATTTAATTTAAGTTTTATACGCTTTCATCTGTGAGTGTCAGAGGTACGCGCATTGTTTCTTGGCGACGTTTTGCCACACGTTCTGCGCGCGCATCTTGTTTACAGCGCAGCTTTTATGTCACGCGATAAGGGCTCTATAAACAATACAGTGGCATAATGACCGAAAACACTTATCGGTTTCATATGCAAATTGCCGTGACCATTAACTAGAGTTACAATGACAATCAGTACGTTTACATGATGTTAGAAGAAGTGGATTTATTGTGTTAGTCCGACTAAAACTGGACTTTTAAAATACATGTAAATGTGTTAGTCCAACTGAAATTGTACTAAATTGAATTTCTCGAAGTGGGACTAACACACCTAGATAGTGCGGTTGGGGATTGATTTACTCTGGCATTTACACGCTTCAACCGGCCCTGAACTGGCCTGGGCATTCTGCGCAGGATCCATAGTTCCCGCGGCGGTCTTTCATCCGGACGTCGAACAGCATAGTATCAACAGTATCGACATGGCGAGTCCTGGAGCGAGAACCACGCATTTCTGGACAGACGAGGAGACAAACGTTATGTTGTGTCAGCTAAATGAGTTGAATATCCTGAAGCAGTGTTTCCCAACCCAGTCCTCAAGGAACCCCTATCCTGCAGATTTTCTTTGCAACCCTGAATAGGTACCTGTTTGTAGTTATTCAACCAATCAGGAATGAATTATGTCAGCTGTTGCACACCTTGCATAATTAACTGCTGTGAGATGATTGGTTGAGTAAGTACAAGCAGGGCTACCTATGCAGGGTTACAATGAAAATCTGCAGGATAGGGGTTCCTTGAGGAATGGGTTGGGAAACACTGTCCTAAAGTACAGCCATCAGAAAATTCTTTGAAAACTACCCTCTCCCACCAGTCTGTTCTCCTGACCCGTATCCAGCATGTATGAGAAGCCCATGGTAGTAAAGAGGGCACAAAGTGGAGCATAGCCGAAGTCGTGTGGTTGGAACACTCCAGGAGCATACGGCGTTTTCTTCTGCCTTTGGAAATCACCATAAGCATCAGGGATAGCGTGCGTCTCATTTGTACCAAAAGTAAAGCGTAGCATATATATGGAATGTACAGCGGTGTAAAGTCGTCCATGTTTTCACCGCTCCACATGGAACCCGCTTGCTAACTTGTTTTCACTTGTTTGGTATGTGACGCAATAGGCCAACCGGAAGAAGATCCAGTAGCAACCAACTGAAAGGGGGCATATCGCCACCTACTGTACCGGGGTCGGACATACTTCCGTCAATAAATCAATTCTCCCCCGGTGCTTGTATACTGGGGCAACAGTAGTCCAATTATATGGCCTAATCGAGCTATAACCGTAGCTCGACTTAACTGTGCATGTAAATGCAGTCAATGTGTACTGTTCACAGAGGATTAGGGAATGATTGCAATCACAGCATTGTAAAATGGCAACAGATGTACTCTTAGCCCCCCCACCACCACCATGCCTCAGCTCAGGGATGGTTGTTCCCTCTTCATATAGATGGCCTCTTTGACTCCCCGTTCAAACCAGTGTTCCTCTATCAAGGATGTGAACATCCTCATCCTGGAAAGAGTGGCCACTGGCCTGTGGATTCCTCCGCTTCCCTGACCGCTGTGCCGATGGGGACGTTGTCAGCTCGGTGGTACAGCGTCCTAATGACTCTTAGTTTGTGCTTCAGTGGATGATGAAAGTCAAACCCTAAGTACTGATCAGTATGTGTTGGTTTACGGTGAACATCAACAATCAAATGTCCCCCGTCACCAATTGCAATTTCACAGTCTAAGAAGGCTAACCTATCATTTGTCACATCCTCCCTGGTGGGCTTTATGTGGTTGTCCACAGAGTTAATGTGGTCGGTGAAATGTGGTACATCCTGAGATTTAATTTTAATGCTCATGCTGACCAAGAGGATGGCACAACACAGAAGAGCTGATGTGCAATGCTGCGATTGCAACTATTCCCCAATCCTCTGTGAATAGTACACATGGCCACTGTAACTAGTCAATGGTCATGGCGATTTGCATATGAAACGGATAGTTGTTTTAAATCGTTATGCCACTGTATTGTTTATAAGGATGGGAATACCTGCAGTCAGTTGAGGCTGAAGAGGTCACTTAGATGAGCGTTGAAACGTTTCTCTCAATAAACATGTCCAGATGAACTGATTCAACTTTCTGGGATTTCCTTAACTGGATTATTGAACATGCATAAAGACATAATATTGTGATATTACTTATATGTTATTCCATGCTGCTTTAAAGTAAAGTGATACAGTATTCTGAATTTGACTGTTTTATGTTAAATGGACTGCATTTATACTGCGCTATTCCAGTCTACCAACCACTCAAAGCACTTTACAATGTGTGCCTCAAATTCAGCCATTCACACATTCGTACCCTGATCATGGAGGCTGCCATGCAAGGTGCCAGCCTGCTCATCGGGAGCAGTTTAGGGGTTCAGTGTCTTGCTCAAGGACACTTCAAACATGCTGTCTAGAGGAGCCAGGGATCGAGCCAGTGACCTTCCAATTACTAGACGACCCGCTCTACCTCCTGAGCCATGCCGCCCATTTTAGCAGAGTGAAGTGAACAGTGAATGCTTCTACTTCCTTGGTCATCATACTAATGATCCTTTCTCAGAATTTTCTTGTGTGTAAGCGTCTTATGAAGGCACCGATGTGGCGGCACGGTGGCCCAGTGGTTAGCACTGTTGCCTCACAGCAAGAAGATCCTGGGTTCGAACCCCAGGCCGTCCCAGGACCTTTCTGTGCGGCGTTTCCATGTTCTCCCCATGTCTGCGTGGGTTTCCTCCGGGTGCTCCGGTTTCCTCCCACCGTCAAAAAGACATGCGTGTTAGGGTTAATACTCCTGCCTGTGCCCCTGACCGAGGCAATGAAGAGGAGAACTGGAATTGGTCCCCGGGTGCTGTAGCTGCCTGCTGCTTTTGTGCAGTAGGATGGGTTAAATGCAGAGAACCAATTCATTGTAATAATACAATTCGTTGTAAGAATACAATGACAAAATAAAGTGGCTTTCTTATCAATATCGAGGTTTTCAGTCAAAAATATTGTGATATTTGATTTTGTCAATATTGCCCTTCTCCATACAAAACGGTGCCAGGACACATTACCTAGATCCGTTCACCTGTTGTGTCAGGTGTCCCAACCTCCATAAGTGAGTTTTGTTTTTATTTTTATATACCACATTGATCGCTGTGGGGAACTTCCTCTCTGCATTTAACCCATCCTAGCTGTGTAGCTAGGAGCAGTGGGCAGCGGCCGTGCAGCGCCCGGGGACCAACTCCAGTTCTTCTTGCCATGCCTCAGTCAGGGGCACAGACAGGGGTATTAACCCTAACATGCATGTCTTTTTGACATTTTGACTTTTTTAGACCCGGAAGAGCTGAGGTGCATGTAATTAACTATCTGGCAGAATAGAAAACCAGCAGTAATGGTGGTACTTGAGTCGGACTTTGCAATATTAACAAAATCAAATATAACGGTATTTTCGACTGACTACCTCTATGGATGACTAATGATATTTTGGGGGTAACTATTGGTGCTTTCATAAGATATTTATGTACAGGTAAATTCTGAGGAATCAAATATTAATCAGTCAGACTTTATTTGTATGGCACTTTTCATGCAAACAAATGTAACACAAAGTGCTTCACACAATAAAACAATAACATCCTTGGCATGGTAGCTGCAAAGAAAATGATCCACCAGATTAGAAATGACCTACGCCCCCCTGCTTTCAGAAATTGCTCAATGAAATGATCATAATCATACAGGTGGAGAGAATACGCTTCCATAAATCTAAAGCGCCCAGCAGATTCCTGAACATACGGGGTCCATTCACTGACTATCTCAAAGAAAAATTATTTTTAATCACAGTCTGTAGTGATGCAACCCGCTACTCTTTACCTTTTATCTGTACTCTTGTAATACCTGTGTAATTTCTTGAAAACTGCTGTGAACCAAGTTATATTATGTACCTATATCTGTCTGGCAGCTTTTTTTTCCCCCTTGTTTCTTTTTTGTTGTTTGTCTGTTATTTTTTGTTTTGTTTTGTTTTATCTTGTGTGTGTCTTGAATATAAAACCGAAAAACTGAAAATAAAATATATATATAAAAAAGCCAATAGAATCCTCCCCACATAATAATAATAATAATTCATAATAGAAATAATAAATAAAGCACTCATTTAAAAAGGAACTGATGAGACGCTATCATAAATCTCACCAGTCAAACCAAGCAACTGCCCCTGGGCACCGCAGCATAATAATCAAATACTTCTCTTCATTTTGTAATGACCCGTTTGTTTTAAGGTTGTGATGTCTCTAGAGGAGGAGTACAGGGCATGGTCTCACACATACACAAATGCTTTATTTTTATTCACCCGCCCTGCTCCGCCTCTGATTGGCTAGTAGTGGTTGCCTTCATTGGTTAGATTGGTTATGTTTAGGCGTGAGGCGTGAGATAGTTAGGCTCAGAGGCACAGTAGGATGTCTTCACAGGATGCAGGTGGGAAAAAAAACAATACTGCACACACACAAACACGTGCTAAATTTCAGGTGCACTGGTGTGACCAATGAAATTTTTAGTTGCACTTGACAGATTGTTGGTTACACGTGCGACCAAAACGGTCGTACCCTGGAGTAGAGCCCTGTGCAGGACTGTTTTTTCAATCCTGCTCCCACTGAATTTCTGACCGTTACAGCCCATTCCTGCAATGTGTGTGTTACACTCCCTCCTGCTCCCGCAATGTGTGTGTCCTCCTCTGCCCACACCTACAGACATACTGACCATTCACGCCCGCAGAATAGAGTTCCATTGATTTTGTGGCTTCTGTCCTGCAGGGAAACACATTATTTTACTGTCATATTATTTTACGGTAATAACCTAGCAAAATTACATTCTAGTGCATAATTACATCTTTTACATCAATTTAGTGGCTATATTAACGTGTTGAACAATGTCAACGAAGCCTTTCCCTGTGATGGAATCATACAGCTGAAAGTCTACAGCTTAGTGTGACACATTTCTCGATAGTGCTTCTTCCTGCATATATTAACTATCTTTGAAAGAGAGCGTACTTTGACCGGGGAGAACGGAGCAGGTGTGTCTCCTCAAACCAGAGGTGCCAGATTTGTGCCCGTTATCGATCAATACTTTTGCACATTTGTCACAACTGACAAAGTCAGTTTCTTTCCATCTTTGCCTGTAACTACCGAGAAATTTTTCCAAATGTCAGACTTGCCTCGCTTTGCTTTTGTATTGTAATGACCTGCTTTGACCTTCTAATCAACTTCATCTGTTGGCTTCTAGTTAGCGCTAGCTAAAGCCCAGGACCTGCAGTTTATTTCTTGACCACCTGCTTCCACCCACAACAAAGTTAAACCCCCCCCCCCCCGCTCCCGCAAGCTTTACGGGATCCCAATCTCATTGCAGTCCTCAAACCCGGAGTCCTGGCTTGAGTTTTTTTCTCAGCCATTAAGTGAACTTTTTAGGTGGAGCCACAACCTTCTTTTTTGCTAGTTGCAACTAATGGTAAGAGGGAATTATGTTTAAATGCAAACATTCTACCTATCAAAATTCATTATTACCCTGTTTTGTGTTTATTGTAGATCACCTGCAAGGTCAAGGGATCACTCACCAGATAGAAGGGAGAGGTCACCCGTGAGACGAAGCAGCAGATCTCCCAGAAACAGGCGGAGCCGAAGTCCCCACCGTACTGCCAGTATCCCAGTAAAGCGGGTGATTTGGTCATATATTCTAAAAAAGGACATGTAGGGCAGGGACCACCTATCAAATTGTGTTATTTAATGTTGCACGTTCAGCTCTGTTAGTATTTACCACACAGTGTTTGTGGTAGTCTCACTCCAAAGAGTCATCTATGAGTCATCTATCATCAGGAGCCTAATTTCGTTACCCCCTACTTCATCCCCTCTTACAGGAACGCGAGGAACACCGTGGTGGTGATGAGCGTAGGAGGCGAAACGACCAGTCAGAGGAGAGACGGAGCCGATGGGAGTCAGACAGACCAAGGGAAAGGGAGCGAGAGCGTGGGGGGGAGAGACACCGTGAGAGGGATGTTCAGACCTTCCAACAGCAGCAGTCTGAGAGACAGCAGCAGGATGAGCGACGCAGAGAAAACCGCCAGAGACTCGAGGAAAACCCAGAAGACCAAGACCACGCCTTCGGTCGGCCTCAAGAAGGTGGTAAGGGCAGCGATGCCCCTCCAGCTGACAAAGAAAAACCCAACTTTGAACTGTCAGGGGCACTCACGGAAGACACCAACACGTTCCGAGGAGTGGTGATCAAGTACAACGAGCCGCCAGAGGCTCGCATCCCTAAGCGTCGGTGGCGACTTTACCCGTTCAAGAATGATGAGCCTCTTCCCGTCATGTACATTCACAGACAGAGTGCCTATTTGTTGGGGCGGCAGAGAAAAATAGCCGACATTCCCATCGACCACCCATCTTGCTCTAAACAACATGCTGTGTTTCAGTACAGGTAAGCACAATAGTCTGCAAGTAGACTGTCAATCAGTGGTGTCCTTTAAACACAGCCTCTTACGCGGGTTGGTTGTCCTAAACTTGGTAATAATTTAGACAAGTTGGTTCTGTATCAACCCCTTCTCAGGCATCATTTCGTTATGTTGTAGTCAGTCAGCGCTCTTTGATGCTTTGACTATTTTGCGTGTTGCACTCTGGGTAATGAAGCTCTGTTTTTCCCTCTTTACATTTCCAAAGACTTGTGGAGGTCACACGTGCGGATGGCACCACTGGCCGCAGGGTGAAGCCCTACATCATTGACCTGGGCTCCGGCAACGGCACCTACCTGAACAACCAGCGCATTGAGGCCCAGCGCTACTACGAGCTCAAAGAGAAAGATGTGCTCAAGTTCGGTTTCAGCAGCCGGGAGTACGTCCTCCTGCACGAGTTCTCCGACACAACCGAGGTAGACGCTAAGCAGGATGAAGAGGATGATGATGAGGGTGTTGACGAGTAAGCCAACCCGTTGGAGCGAATACCCAAGTCACCGAGCGGTAGTTCTCAAAGTGGACTCCTTTGGGGTATGTCCAGGGAAAATGACTATTCTGAAGATGTTTTTTTTTTTTACTCTCGCTGCTGTGATGTACAAAGTATGCACAGAGTAGAGGGCAGTTGGATACTAAACTCAATTAATTACCCCATACAGGTTTCTTTTCCGAGGTTAAATAAAACAAGTGTCGAGACTGTCGAATTTGTCCTTTGTGGAGGCTCACGAGATCAAATAAATCGTGAGAACCCCTTGGAGAAGATGGTCGTCGTCAGTCGACACATTATCCGCACTGACTGAATTGACCGACTGAACTGACAGTGTTGGGGGGGGTTCAGACGAAACAAGTCAAAACGGGGTAATGTGATGGGGTCAGCATTCGTAAGTCAAACCGCTTTAACCTGCCACAGCTGTCTCAAAGAAGACTCCCTATTCTCAGGAAGTTTGCGTTAAGGTCCACATGATAACTGTGATCAAAGTAGATTTTCGTACATCTGACAGCACTCGCAAGAAATACAAGTGCTTAGTGCCAGGTGGCGCCATCGCACACATACAACAGGTTATTATATTTTTAAATGACAGGATCGTGTACAAAGCTTAGCTGAAGATAGCCTACTGTGTACATTGGGGCTACATGTGTACATGTACAGGATCTTCTGAGTGTGGATTCTGGAGTCATAATATTCATAGGCGTCGTTTGTTTTCAGGAAATAAAAACAGCTTGTTTTTGTATTGCCTCTTGTGCTTCTGTGGTGTCGAGAAAAATACCCCCTTTGGTGTTTGAAGGTCCTTCGAAGATACTGCTGTGTGTATTTCATTAACATTCTCTCACTGCTTTATTTTTTACTGACTCGAGGATGCCGGCATTCATTTTGTAGCTCCTCTGTTTGGTTTTGTAAATAAAAGACGGTGGAAAGATCCGGTTCTGTTCGCTTATTTGTAGCCACCCGTGATCTGTGTTAGCAGGGCCCCACACAGATATACAGGGACCAGGACTTTCCACTTGTAGCTTCTCAAACAGGCAGCACGGTGGGGCAGTGGTTAGCGCGGTCGCCTCACAGCAAAAAGGTGCTGGGTTCGAGCCCCAGGGTAGTCCAACCTTGGGGGGGGGGGGTCCCGGCTCGTCCTTTGTGTGGAGTTCATCCTCTGTGTGGATCCGGGAGCCTCTACAGCAGTGGTTCTCAACCTTTTTGGGATCCTGGACCCCCCCTGCGTATTTTTGATCTACCCTGAGGACCCCTCCACCTGATCTTGGGGGAGGGGGGTTGCAATTTGATAGAAACAGTAGAAACTGCATTTTAAATTGCATTATAGCATTTATTCACTCTTTGGGGCAAAAATAAGAGCTTTCAGTTGTAACTTAGATATAGTTAACAAAACAGAATTCTTATGCAGTAACTTTCAGATATATGTAACAAAACAGAATCCTTATGCAGTAACTTTCAGATATATGTAACAAAACAGAATCCTTATGCAGTAACTTTCAGATATATGTAACAAAACAGAATATGTATTCAGTAACTTTCAGATATATATGTAACAAAACAGAATATGTATTCAGTAACTTTCAGATATATGTAACAAAACAGAATATGTATTCAGTAACTTTCAGATATATGTAACAAAACAGAATATGTATTCAGTAACTTTCAGATATATGTAACAAAACAGAATATGTATTCAGTAACTTTCAGATATATGTAACAACACAGAATATGTATTCAGTAACTTTCAGATATATGTAACAAAACAGAATACGTATTCAGTAACTTTCAGATATATGTAACAAAACAGAATATGTATTCAGTAACTTTCAGATATATGTAACAACACAGAATATGTATTCAGTAACTTTCAGATATATGTAACAAAACAGAATATGTATTCAGTAACTTTCAGATATATGTAACAAAACAGAATATGTATTCAGTAACTTTCAGATATATGTAACAACACAGAATATGTATTCAGTAACTTTCAGATATATGTAACTAAACAGAATTTTTATGCAGTAACTTTTAACAACGCAAACGGGAGCGAGATCTCTTATTAAAATACAATAAATTACACTTGTGAAACAGATGTAATTAGAGGGAAAAAGTCCTGTTACCCTTTATAGTTTAGGTAGATAAAGGTCTCAGTCACATTTGAGTAAAATAATCCTATTTCTATAAATGTCATAGGATCTTGTTTTTAAAAGATATTTTATTTTCACGGACCCCTTGCAATTACACCACGGACCACTAGGGGTCCGCGGACCCCCGGTTGAGAAACACTGCTCTACACAGGGGAAACAGAGGAGCGTTAATTGCCGTGTTAAGTGCGCCTGGTTCCGTGATGCTGCTCAACAGCAGATGTCGTGCTAGAGCCGCGAGGCAAGGCATGGCAAACTGACGTGTTCCGTTTTTAATGAGCTGGGGGGGGGGGCGAAGGCGCGCGGGAGGAGTTGGCCCTCGGGGCGTTGTGCCAGGACGCTCCCCGAAGTGTGCCAGGGACAATATCCGCTCCGACTCTCGCACGAGCTGCGTGCCCAGTAGAGTCGGAGAAAGTCACGTGAAGGTGCTGCCTCCTGTAACTCCAGAAGAAACCATGTCACGTGTCTTCTTTAATCGTCCCTGTCCCTCCAAACTATGGACAGATGTTGTATTACTCATTTACTTTTGCTGGGCTTTAGAAAGAAAAATCGTTGTGTGTGTGTGGACCCCCCCCCTTTTTCTCCCCAATTGTAGTTAGTTGGCCAATCACCCCCCTCTCCCGAGCCGTCCCGGTCTCTGCTCCACCCCCTCTGCTGATCCGGGGAGAGCTGCGGACCACCACATGCCTCCTCCCATACACGTGGAGTCACCAGCCGCTTCTTTTCACCTGACAGTCAGGAGTTTCACCGGGGGGGGGGGGGGACGTAGCGCGTGGGAGGATCACGCTGTTCCCCCTCCCCTCTGAACAGGCGCCCCGACCCACCAGAGGAGGCGCTAGTGCAGCGACCAGGACACACACCCTATGCTTCTCTAAGAATGCTGGTTTAAGTGAGGTGGGGGTGGGGTGGGGTGGGGGATGAATTGAATTTAGTGATGCAATTGTGTTTATTTACGTATGAGTATACGTGGATGTTTTTCATGTGGACCCCAGGAAGAGTAGCTGTTGCCCTGGGCAACAGCTAATGGGGATCTAAATAAACATGAACATACCCGCATCCGGTTTCCCACCCGCATACACGGCCAATTGTGTTTGTAGGGACGCCCGACCATGCCGGAGGTAACACGGACGCCCAAACTTTGTTAAAAAATTTAAGAAGAGTAAAACCCCATGGTTTAAAAATATACAATAACAAAGAGTAATAAATGTCCACGGTTACAGCTGCGGGTGTGCTGGCAGCAGTTTCCCAGGCGTCTCTTTTATAACGGTGGTCTATGGGGGAAATGCTTTTTGGGGCCGTAGGGGATTTGTCGCTGCAATACCGCGAGTGGCCACTGGGTGAAGAACTACGGCGGCGCCGTATCCGGTTCTACCGTAGCACATCCATGGGCGGAACGGGCGGGGAAGGGAAAGGAAGGCGGGGCGGACGGGAAAGGCGCAATGGGACGGGCGGGGGTGGGGGGGGGGGAGGAGCCGACACACCTGGGGGAATTACGCGAACCCGCAACCGGGCCGTCCCGTTTGCGCCGGAACCGTCGGGGGCGGCTCACGACACTCTCGCCCGCCGCCGCAGACGCGCGGAGAGTTTGAGAGGAGCGACATGTTCACCACGGAGCGCAGGAGGATGAGCCTCCACGACGTCAAGCGGAAAGACCCCGTCTGGGTATCGGCCGGGACCCTTTGGAAGGACCCCCTGGCCATGGAGCTCAGCTGCTGCGGCAAGCCGGCGCCGGGGTCGCCGCGCAATCGGCACAGAGCCGCGTCCGTGGCTTACGTGGTCGGCGAGGACGCGTCGGTGCCGCAGACCGAGGAGAACCTGTCGCTCAAGTGCCTGAAGGAGGCGTGCGCCGACGCGCGCGCCACGTTCCAGAACATCTCCTGCGAGAGGATCTCGCTCGGCACCACCGACGTGCTGGACTCCTTCTACAACGCGGGCAAGTATGGGCAGGCTTTGGCCCGCGGTGAGTCGGGTGGCAAAAAAATGCAGAGCATCCTGCGGGTACGCGAAGCCCTGACCCGGCCCTGTGTGTGTGTGTGTGTGTGCGTGCGTGTGTGTGTGTGCGTGTGCGTGTGCGTGTGTGTGTGCAGATGTTGCCGTGGTCGAGATGAGCGACACTTTTTGCCAGCCGTCCCTCTTCTACCACCTCGGCGTGAGAGAAAGCTTCAGCATGACCAACAACATCATCCTGTACTGTTTCAAGCAGGACAACGACCTGCAGGCTCTCAAGGTAAACCTCCGAGCGACAACCACAGGGGGGGGAGGGGGGGCTTACACGTGGCTGCTAAATCCACTAACTCCTTTACTGATGTGTTGTTAAGCAGTAATAAGCTGCTATCAGGCATTGCTGAAAACAGTTTTGGGGTTGCTAGACTGGGTTCCCACACTTGCTCAGCGTGAGCATCTCCATAGACCTGCTGTCAGAGGCGGTGTGACCGGCGGGGGCCGCCTGTCACGTGACCAGAGGCTGGTGTACAACAACTACATGCACAGTGGTTAAAGTTGAGGGTTAAGGTGAGGTAGTGGTTAGGTTGAAGGTTAGCTGTGCCCCTATTTCCACTACATGGTACCGGCTCAACTCCGCTCGACTTTTTCGTTTTCCCATTAATAATAATAATAATAATAAATCAATCTTATATAACGCTTTTCTAATACTCCCAAGTCGCTTTACAATAAACGGGGTGAAACGAGACGACAGATAAACATAGCAGACATACAGGGGTGGATGGGAAGGGGGGGCAGACATACAGGGGTGGATGGGAAGGGGGGGAGGACATACAGGGGTGGATGGGAAGGGGGGGAGGACATACAGGGGTGGATGGGAAAGGGGGGCAGACATACGGGTGGATGGGAAGGGGGCGAGGACATACGGGTGGATGGGAAAGGGGGGCAGACATACAGGGGTGGATGGGAAGGGGGGGCGGACATACAGGGGTGGATGGGAAGGGGGAATATACAGGGGTGGATGGGAAGGGGGAATATACAGGGGTGGATTGGAAGGGGGGCAGACATACAGGGGTGGATGGGAAGGGGGGGCGGACATACAGGGGTGGATGGGAAGGGGGAATATACAGGGGTGGATTGGAAGGGGGGCAGACATACAGGGGTGGATGGGAAGGGGGGGATATACAGGGGTGGATTGGAAGGGGGGCAGACATACAGGGGTGGATGGGAAGGGGGGGCATACAGGGGTGGATGGGAAGGGGGGGACATACAGGGGTGGATGGGAAGCGGGGGAGGACATACAGGGGTGGATGGGAAGGGGGGAGGACATACAGGGGTGGATGGGAAGGGGGGGTATACAGGGGTGGATGGGAAGGGGGGGGATATACAGGGGTGGATGGGAAGGGGGGGAGGACATACAGGGGTGGATGGGAAGGGGGGGTATACAGGGGTGGATGGGAAGGGGGGCTACGAGAGGGAGAAGCGGCAGCCACACATGACGCCAGCAGTTACTCGCCCACTTGGACAAATACAAAAGTGAAAGAAAAACAAACATCATAAATCACAGATGCCGGTACTTTCCATTACTGGAAGGTACCGGCATTTTGGTACCTGTTACCACTTTTCTGGTACCACCTTCATCGAGGTTCCAAAAGGACCGGAGCGGGTACCAAAACCAATGCAGGCCAGCTACACTGAGGGGGTAGTGTTAGGGCGATGGAAAACAACGCTGCAAGTCGAGTCGAGTCTAGCCGGTGCCGGCATTAGTCATGTCTTGATGCGTGCTCAGTAACCCGGGCAAGGGGAATCCCAGCATGTTGAATCAGTTCATCCGGACCTGTTTGTTGAGAGAGAAACGTTTCATCACTCATCCAAGTGGCTTCTTCAGTCTCAACTGGCTGCAGGTGTCTCCACCCATGACAGTTGTGGTCGTTTCGCCACTGTATTGTTTATCAGGGTGGGGGTACCTGCAGTCAGTTGAGACTGAAGAGGTCTCTTAGATGATGATGACACGTTTCTCTCTAAGTAAACGTGAACTGATTAAACTTTCTGGGGTCAGTTAGCGGGGCTGGGGTTAAGCAGTGGTTAAATTCAGGGTCAAGGTCAAGTTTTGGACAGTGGTTTGGCTATCTTAGATAGCCAGTCTGTGGAGACTCTGTCACACTGATAAAATGTGGGCTCCAAACCAGAAAAACCTGAAAAGTATTTCTATTAATGGGTTATTAACATCCGATTTATAACCCATTGATGAATCGATCATTCAGTGTACCACTTAGAAGCCCTTTTGAAAAGTAAAAGTAGGCCCTCTGCAAAGTGCCGCTGGTTCTTTACTACGCTACTTGGAAACATTTATTCCGCAGCTTGTACAAAAAAAAAGTACAAGTTACCCTCCCAGCATCAAAATACAAGTTCTGCACATCAGAATACAAGTTCAGCTTTATACGTAGGCCTACGTACAGGCCAAATATTCAGACCAACAACATGCGATCGAGCCCCACAGCTCGAAGTATCCACCTCTTCATCCACAGCCCCACTAGCCTTGCCCACTGTAAAGTAATGCTGCAGCCTTATTGGGACCAAACGAAGAAGAGTGTGAACGTTTATAGGCATTTGCATATGAATGGAGGACTAATTTGCTCCGTTCTCCTTTTCTGCAGGAGCAGTGTGGAAGCTACACGTTCATCCCTTACGTGGTGTCACCTCAGGGTAAGGTGTTTGCCTGCGACGTTACGATGATGAAGGGCATCAAAGAGCTGATGCAGCCCAACTTCAAACTGGAGCCTCTGCTCACCCCACTGGTCGAGAGATTGGTCCATCTTCTGGAGAACGTTCATGTTCAATCCAGGTTGAACACACTTTATAAACCGTCATTACATATGGTGTTGTGCTTAAAATCATCATCATCACGTCAGATGAGCAACCGGTTTGCCTTTGTGGTGACTGCAGTTATCTCCGAGCTAAACTGTAATCCACGAGGAGATTTAGGCCTGCCCTGGCAGGGGTAACTCCAACCTGATGCACGCCACTTGGCAAAATACTAAATAGTGATGAGGAATCCTAGTTTTGATCCACGATTTATTTTTTTCCCCCTTTTTCTCCCCAATTTTACCCGACCAATTACCCCACTCTTTGAGCCGCCCCGGTCTCTGCTCCACTCCCTCTGCCAATCCGGGGAGGGCTGCAGACTACCACATGCCTCCTCCCATACATGTGGAGTCGCCAGCCGCTTCTTTTCACCTGACAATGAGGAGTTTCACCAGGGGGATGTAGCGCGTGGGAGGATCTCACTACCCCGCCCCAACAGGCGCCCCGACCAACCAGAGGAGGCGCTAGTGCAACGGACAGGACACATACCCACATCCGGCTTCCTACCTGCAGACACGGCCAATTGTGTCTGTAGGGACGCCCGACCAAGCCGGAGGTAACATGGGGATTCGAACCCGCGATCCCCATGTTGGTAGGCTACGGAATAGACAGCTAAACCCGGACGCCCTTGCTCCATGATTTTGCTTTGTTGATTTGACTGATAGTGATAATGGGCGGTTTGGAAAGTGTTGTCATGATAATCATGGGGCATTTCACCATAGCTGCTTACAAATGCAAAAATACCACCAAACTGCAGAACTGTTTGGTGATGCAAAGTATCATATCCAACTGAAACTGGTTTTCAAATGACGCTTTCTCAAGTATTTCATTCCCTCATTGTATGAGAATTTTTTGGGCAGTAGATATTCATTATTGATTTTATGACGATATTTGAATTTGATTTAATACTCTGCCACCGAAAGATGATAAGCGGTGATGTTGCGTTGCTGATAGGAAGGCTAGAAAAGTCTTACAAAGTGTTGACGTTTTCGCTCTGACATGCCAGCGAGTACTTCAGAGAGATGATCCGACATGAGATCCGTACAGCACGGGAACGCTTCAGCGGGCCGGCCCTGAGTCAGGAGCTGGGCCACATCCAGAAACGTCTGGACACAGTAGAGCTGCTCACCCCTGATATAGTCATGAACCTGCTGCTGTCCTACCGGGACATTCAGGTGGGTGCGTCTGCTTGTGAGTGGCAACGATATGCATGCACGCATGTGTTTGTGACTTTATGTGAGTATGTGCGATCTTTACTGTTGCAGCACAGAAGCTTTACAGGTTGAATCAGGAATCAGGAACACTTCATGTGTTGTTTCCTTTCATGTACTTCCGTTCAGGAAATGAAACGACATATCGTTTCCCCGGCCCACAGCAGTGCAACACAAAGACGAAAACACATATCCAAAAACTACAAGAACTTCAAGAACACACATGCTAACTTACTCATATATCTAAACTAACGCATACATATATCCAAACTAAACAACAACAAAAAATCACTGTCCAGGAGAAGGAACGCCAGCCAGGATGACTGCTGGTCTGCATGGGCTAGCAGTTAGCTTAGCCCACCCCACTTCCACGTCCTGTCAGACCGCCCTCAGGGCTTCCTCCTCGTGCGCAGCTCCAGGCAGGGGCCGTGGTCCTTGGGCCCGCCGGACGCAGCAGACCAAGCTCCCCCAGCCGATCCAATGCCACCTCTCCCAGCCAGACACCCTCGACACACCTCCCCGCACTCCTCACGACGACACCAAAAACACCACAGTCAGCGCCAGGTGAGGCCACTGCCAGACTGCCCTTGGTGTTATCAGAACTGCCGGTCTTCATGGCCTAGCAGTTAGCTTAGCCTGCCCCGCTTCCACGTCCTGTCAGACCGCCCTCGGTGCTTCCTCCTCGGGTGCAGCTCCAGGCAGGGGCCGTGGTCCCTGGGCCCATAGGACGCAGCACACCAAGCTCTCCCAGCCGATCCAGCGCCAGCTCTCCCAGCCAACAAACGAAGACAAAACTTAGACGCAGACATGGACAAAGACACTGCATGGACGGTGCTGGGTGAGGCCGCCACAAACGTGAATTCACGCCGCCATCTTCCCACACTGGAAGCGGAAAAAAAGAATCATACAGTAGTGTAATAATTTTAATAATCACTAATTGATAAAATTAAGGGAACATTTTTTTTTATCCCCAATTTTTACTTAGCTAATTACCCCATTCTTTCGAGCCATCCCGGTCGCTGCTCCACCCCCTCTGCCGATCCGGGGCGGACTGCAGACTACCACATGTCTCCTCCGATACATGTGGCGTCACCAGCCGCTTCTTTTCACCTGACAGTGAGGAGTTTCACCAGGAGGATATAGCGCGTGGGAGGATCACGCTATTCTCCCCAGTTCCCCCTCCCCCCTGAACAGGTGCCCCAACCGACCAGAGGAGGCGCTAGTGCAGCAACCAGGACACATACCCACATCCGGCTTCCTAGCCGCAGACACGGCCAATTGTGTTTGGGGGGGACGCCCGACCAAGCCGGAGGTAACACGGGGATTCGAACCGCTGATCCCTGTGTTGGCAGGCAACAGAATACACCGCCACGCTACCTGGACGCCCGATAAAATTAAGAATTTAATATAAGAATAAGTATAAAACTTTCAAGGGTCATAATGAACCAAAAACAATCAGCGAACTCGTCAGGTTTGTCAAATACTTGACAAAAAAAAAGAGGGTGACAAATTTGGGTATGAAAATGAAAGAGAATAAAAGGGGTCAATGGTGAGGATGACCAGTTAGCTTTACAATGAGCAATAAGTAAATATTGTCAAGTCACCAGATCTTGCAGTCAGTATAATGCATTTTAATTCTGCACTCTCTTGGTCTTCAGGACTATGATGCAATCATCAAACTGGTGGAGATGCTGAACAACCTGCCCATGTGTGTGTTGGCAGCACAGCAAAACATCAAGTTTCACTACATATTTGCACTAAACAGGTACCCTGATGTTTGGATTCACTGGTTATGAGGGTAGGAAAATGCGGTTGGTTTATGGGATGTAATACACATAATAATCACAATCCTACTTTCCCATTTAATGTACCAGTCCACCTCATGACACCGTTTTGTTTTCATTCTCAGCCTGTGCTGTTAGATTAGCTTTAAAGGAAAATGTCCAGTTTTTTTTTTAACCTAAGCCCTCTTTTACTAATGTTAAGAGTCAAACGATCGATGGGAAACAAAATCTTCTAAAGTGATTCATCATTAAGCAAACCAGCTTCAGCCAACTGCTGCACACCAAGTTGCAATATAGTCCTCTACTACTACTACTACTACCACCACTACTACTACTACTACTACTACTATTTTTGGCTGCTCCCGTTAGGGGGCGCCACAGCAGATCATCCGTCTCCATCTCTTCCTGTCCTCTGCATCTTCCTCTGTCACACCAGCCACCTGCATGTCCTCCCTCACCACACCCATAAACCTCCTCTTTGGCCTTCCTCTTCTCCTCTTCCCTGGCAGCTCCATATTCAGCATCCTTCTCCCAGTATACCCAGCATCTCTCCTCCACACATGTCCAAACCATCTCAATCTTGCCTCTCTTGCTTTGTCTCCAAACCGTCCAACCTGAGCTGTCCCTCTAATATACTCGTTCCTAATCCTGTCCTTCTTCATCACTCCCAATGAAAATCTTAGCACCTTCAACTCTGCCACCTCCAGCTCCACCTCCTGTTTTTTCGTCAGTGCCACCGTCTCCAAACCATATAACATAGCTGGTCAAGTAAGTTGGATTATAGTCCTTCACCAAATTACGATCACTATTGGAGCTCCTTATTAACACTAACGAGCTCACAATGTGATGAGAGGAGCCAAAACAGCCTTAACCACAATATTAGTCATGTAAATATTTTTTTTTTGTTATTGATTTTGATATACTTTATTGATCCCTGTAGAGAAATTACACTCTGCGTTTAACCCGTCCTAGCTGTGTAGCTAGGAGCAGTGGGCAGCCGCCGTGCAGCACCCCGGGACCAACTCCAGTTCGTCTTGCCAGGAGTATCAACCCTGACATGCATGTCTTTTTGATGGTGGGGGAAACCGGAGCACCCGGAGAAAACCCACTGCAGACACGGGGAGAACATGCAAAACTCCACACAGAGGATGACCTGGGACGACCCCAAGGTTGGACAACCCAGGGGTTCAAACCCAGGACCTTCTTGCTGTGAGGCAACAGCACTAACCACTGCGCCACTGTGCCGCATATAAATATATAAGTCCATTTGGATTGAGATCTATCTGGCAAAGGTTTACATGGCAGCTTGGTGCGCAGCACTTGGCAGACACTAGCTTGCTAAGTACTGAATCGGTTTAAAAGATTCTGCAACCCATCGCAGCTTTGACCCGCAACAATAGGAAAATAGGACATGGGTTAAAAAAATAAACGGAGTTTCCCTTTAAAGTCCCAATTTCTGCTGACGCTACCAAAATCTTGTCCCACCAGGAGGAACCGGCCAGGCGATCGTGACAAGGCCCTTGAGGCGATTCTGCCCATCGTGGAGTCAGGGCACAAGGTAGCTTCAGATGTCTACTGTCTCTGTGGACGAATCTATAAAGACATATTCATGAGCTCTGGGTTCACTGACCACCCCAGCAGAGACCAGGCGTGCTACTGGTATACTCAATATCTTGTTTGGATCACTTACATCTATTCCAGCACTATCGTTGTTTCTGTCCATAACATGATAAAATTCTGTTTGGTGTACTTAGTCAACAGTCTCTGTCACTACAGAAACCACAAAACATTTATCTATTTGCAAGATCAAATTTTGCATGTCATTTAAATACATGTTATATTGTGTTGTGTTGTGTTATTTTTATGACATTCTACTGCTCAGTTTTCTGATATATTTCATCAGTTGAACAAATGTGTGATTTTTTTCCCCCAGGTACGGCAAAGCTTTTGAAGCAGAACCAACGCTTCACTCCGGAATCAACAATGTGGTCTTGTTAATGGCGGCTGGCCATGAGTTTGACACCTCTATTGAGCTGCGGAAACTAGGTGCCCATTTTTCTCCTCCTACTTAGTCTCTGAGATTATGTGTAAAGGCTGCTGCTTTTATGTACTTTTTTAATAACTTTTGACTTTTGTAACCTCCGTACACTCTGCCATAAAATGCGTCCATTAAAACTACACATTAGTAGGGGGCGTCTGGGGGGCGTGGCGGTCTATTCCGTCGCCTACCAACACGGGGATCCAGGTTCAAATCCCCGTGTTACCTCCGGCTTGGTCGGGGATCCCCCCAAACACAATTGGCCGTGTCTGCGGTTGGGAAGCCGGATGTGGGTATATGTCCTGGTCGCTGCACTAGCGCCTCCTCTGGTCAGTCGGGGTGCCTGTTCGGGAGGGGCAATGTCCCCCTGGCGAAACTCCTCACTGTCAGGTGAAAAGAAGCGGCTGGTGACTCCACATGTATCGGAGGAGGCATGTGGTAGTCTGCAGCCCTCCCTGGATCGGCAGAGGGGGTGCAGCAGAGACCAGGACGGCTCGGAAACGTGGGGTAATTGGCCAAGTACAATTTGGGTGAAAGTGGGGGGGGGTGGGGATTACACATTAGCTGTCATTCCAGGCAGACATTGCTAACTCAGTAGTATTATCATATGTCAGCATCTAGGATTTTGAAACATTGATGCAGAAAGTAATTTCTATCTGACATGACAATATGGCATTTTATCATGAAAATCTATATATCCATCCATTATCCAAGCCACTTATCCCAATGGACCTATCGTTCAGTCTCACCCCTCGAATGCAGACGAGCCAATGGCAGTGTAGTACCAAATGCACGCGGGAGCTCACTCGGACAGCTAGAGCTAACGACTCCATTCAGAGTTGCACCAGAAGTCGTGGTTTTTGTGATGTTTTATGGATATAAGTTGAACAAAAATGGTCAAACGATGTGCATGGGGTACGTGCAACACTGATACGAGGTATCCTGAGAGGGTAGGCAGCGGGGTATATTTTATCCCGTTTCCCAAACCAAAACAAGAAAGGTAAATTAATTGATCTTACCCTGCGGTGCACGAACAATGCTGGTCCTGGATGATGTTATCTGCAGTCGTGATGACCGCGAGACGAGGCTTTCCCCTCTTGCATTGTGATCTGTAAGCTCTCGCCTCCAATTTAAGCTTGTCACTCACCATATCTAGTTTTAAATGTTGTACATATCCCTCCATAGCATAGTGAAGTCCTTTTGGGTGGCTTCTAGATGAAATCAAGTCCTTCTGTCTCCAAAAGTTATGTATAGCCTCTTGGGATATAGTTTTGACACCAATAGCTGCCATCGTAACTCTCTAGTCAGCCCAGTTAGCAACAGTAACTAAGGGGGGTGGGACTGAGCGATAGTTCCATTGGGGTCACGGGATGCTGGAGCCTATCCCAGCAGTTGGCAACCCTGGTTGGCCCTGTATGGTGGACTGGTGGCCTGTCCAGGGTGTCTCCCCACCTGCCACCCAATGACAGCTGGGAATCTATATATCATTATTTGAATTTGGTCCCTCACAACACATAACATGGATGACATTTGTGTTATTGTGTTGGTTTCCAGGTGTGACCCTAAGCTCCTTGCTGGGCAGGAAGGGAAGTTTGGAGAAGATGAAGGACTACTGGGATGTAGGTTTCTATTTGGGGGCCAGCATCTTAACCAACGATCACAGGAAGGTCATTGAGGCGTCAGAGAAACTTTATAGGCTGAACGCTCCCATATGGTGAGTCTTAAATATCTCTTCCTGTTTAACAGTGATCAGTCCATATACAGGATGTCTTGTCACGGTATTCAGATTTCTGTTGGTGAGCAAGTTTGTTTTGTTCCTCCGAGGTACGTGGGCTCCATAATGGAAACATACATCCTGTACCGTCAGTTTGCTAAACCGCCAGAGGTGAGATCTCCCAAACAGGACACTGCGGACTTCTGGATGGAGCTGCTTTTACAGGCCTGCAAGCCTACCGTCTCCACAGACCGCTGCCCAGTAAGACAATAAATAACGTTGCTGCAAACTTTCTCTCATCCATTCCTGAAATGTAGGTCAGTTTAAAGTGACCCATCTGTATTCAATTAGATTTGCAATTATTCATTTTGGAGGCACTATTATCCAAAACAACTTACAGGAGAGTCAGCGAGTGTTACCAACTGGTGCTAAATAGTAATCACATCATAGGTTTATTGTATGAAGTAGTAGTCGTACACTTGCGGCATTACAATCATATCATAACGGTACTATTATGTAGCTGTGGTAGTCGTTGCACATTTGCTACATAGTTATTCACATTATAGCCAAGATTGCGTGTAATGTCAAATACGTTTTGTGTCCAAGATTGTTAGGAGGCGGTGACCACGAGAATCAGAGTATGAGGTAGATTTACATTGAAATATATTATCGTCATAAGGACATAAGGTTGTCATAAGGTCCTGGGTACGACGCTAAACTGCAACCGCCGGGTCGTCCGCGACTAAACCGGCGCCCCCGCTTCAACACCTGGGTTGTTGTGAGGAGGGTGTGTGGACACCCAGCAGGACTATAAACAAAACCTGTCAAAGGGCGGATGAGTTCCAGATTTTCATTGAGTGGCTCCTCCAGTAAATTTTGGAAGATATGGAGTCCATTCTTTCAGTTTGTTCAGAAAATGGATTTCCAATGTATCCCTGATTGAGGCAGCTCTTGTGGTTTGGATGGGTATTAATATTGTGTTTGTTGTGACGTGGGTGATGTGTAGCTGCACTGACTATTGGTGTCTACTATTGACATGGTTGATTGTTGGTTGACTGATGGGGGCTTCTTTTTTTTCTTCTCTTTTTGTTGTTTGTTTATGGTTTGTTTGTTTTCTTGGTTTCTGTGGGTTGTTGTGGTGTTTAGCAATGGGTCAGTTGTCGCTTTTTTGTGGTGTGTCTTTGTAAAGGGAATATGTACTTTTTACCCTTTTTGAATGCTCTGAGGACACAGGTGTATTTTTTTTGCAAATCCCAATAAAATTTAAAAAAAAAAAGGGCGGCTGAGTTCCTCTGTGAACCAACGGCCATCCATACCTGGAGAGGAGATAGGGACCACCAGGCACCCCCCCCCCCCATGACCTCCATAGGTTACGGAACTGATGATGATGCTGATGATAAGAACATAAAATGTCAGCTGCAGGAAGAAGGAAGTCAGGACAGGTGACCTTGATAGTAGTGGTATGTCGTGAGCTTACAGTGATATTGTGTGTTCAGCGAAGTAATCTGAAGCAGCTGTAATCTCCCATTAGAAGTGAATGGACCTGGGTTGGGCTCAGCAACCCCCAGAAACAGCCTGCTTCTCAGTACAAACTAAGTTGCCTAAGTTTTGAGTTAAGGTTCAGGTACTGGTCATAATCTGCCGTTCTTCCTATAGACATCATATCTGTAGTTAAAAACCATTTTTAAAGATGGCCTGCCACATTCCAGGTGCTGATTCTGGAGCCCAGCAAAGTCTTCCAACCCACGATCGTGTGTGTGAGCGAGGAGGATGAGAGTCGCACCGTTCAGCTGAAACACATCACCACTGTAAAGGTATGTAGAACCTCCACCCACGACAGAGCCGGCGTCCTACCTGACGGTCTCCCCCTACCTGTAGTTTCTGAATCTGTCTGTGAAGGAAAGCTGATTTTGAAGGAGGACACATCTGCAGTCAGTCAGTCTCATAGTACGCGGTACGGACTGCGTTTGGTGTCTTTGTGCAGAGGTGTGTGTGTGTTTGGGAATGGGGAGGGATATATTATCAGCAGGTGTGGTTGGGACTCTTTTTTTTTTGTGTGTGTGTGGATTTTTCCTCTTTTTCTCCCCAGTCGTACCCGGCCAATTACCCCACTCTTCTGAGCCGTCCCGGTCGCTGCTCCACCCCCTCTGTCGATCCAGGGAGGGCTGCAGACTACCACTTGCCTCCTCCCATATATATGTAGTCGCCAGGCGCTTCTTTTCACCTGACAGTGAGGAGTTTCGCCAGACCCCACCCCCTCCCACCCCGAACAGGCACCCCGACCGATCAGAGGAGGCGCTAGTGCAGTGACCAGAACACATAGCCACATCCACCTTCCCACCCGTAGACACGGCCACTTGTGACCAATAGGGACACCTGATCAAGCCGGAAGTAACACGGGGATTCGAACTGGCGAGCCCTGTGTTGGTAGGCAACGGAATAGACCGGCACGCTACCCGGACGCCTACGTCGGGCCTCGTTTTGAATGAACCAATCAAATCTCCTCTTTCCCTCCTCTTTTGAAAGGAGCACGCCGCACTACGAGCACATTGCCACCACGCACACACCGAACCCCCCGCAGATGGTGCAGCTTAACGTGAGACTATTTTAATGCGAACAGCCCTGGCGCCGATCCACGGTGTTAGTGTTTAACCAGGGAGGTGTGTGAGGGGGCATATTTGAGTGCCGCCGTATCAAAAATCAACTCGCTTCTGCGGCTTGACTCTTCTGTCGGTCGTTTCTTTGCCTCACGCATACGTGCAAATAAATCGTTTTTGTGTACTTTGTTTAGCATGTGTAGTGCATTTGTGTTGAAGTATCCAGCTGTGGCTTTTGTCTCCCCCCCCCTCCCCCCACCCACCCCGTATCCTGATTTTATCTCTTCTTCCACAGAAAGGCCTGCATCAGTGGACCTTCCCGGCGTCTGCCATTCGGGGAGTGAGGTACTGGAGAATTGAGGTCGACGCTACCATTTGTCAGCTCTCTGCTCACAGCTCTCTGGGTGTGGTCAAGCCTGCGGCGGCGGAGCCGGAGGTTTCCCAAACACACCAGGGTTGTTTGGGAAACATTGGCCGCCTGACAGAGTCTTGTTTGGTCAGCGCCGTTTCGGGCTTTGTTCTGCTGGTGTTTCGGTTTGCTGATGTCATTCTGGCTACCGATCAATGTCCGAGTGTTCTTTGGCCTTGTTTTGCCGATTCAAATGCCTCTTGGGCAATAGCAGGATTTCCCCCCCCCCCCCCTCCTTTCAGTTTGTATGCAAAACACCGTCAGCTGACAGCTTACTCGGAAAACGGCGTGGCAACGCACTTCATCAAATTTCAGTCTGTTAAGAGAAGGTGAGGAGGCTTCCCTTCTAAAACTGGAAGCGGACATGTGCTCTGTTATCACCGGCTGCCCAGTAAATCCATTTCCCGGCTGTTGGTTTACACACGGCCGATATCTTCAGGACGCAAACAACGGCTTGTTTGCTTCCTGGGAAAGATAGAAGGTGGGCAGATACGTGAATACTGTCATCTCAACCGTTGCAGAGAGTGTGCCCCTTCATCATCCAGCCACGCACGGCTTTCAGCACTGTTGTGCCGTTCCCGGCGATACCAAGTAATCCTCACGCCATCGCGCCGTAAAAGGGAGTGTTTGCTCTTTCGTTCAAAAGGGATTGAGTCATTCAAACGTGTTAATGATTCAAGCTCTTCTTATCCGCCTCAGTGCTTCGAAGATAGACGAGCGGAGCTGCTTCCTGTATGTCCATTACAACTGTGACGACTTCCAGCTCTGCTTCCCCACAGAGCTGCACTGCAAAGGGTGAGTGACGGACAGACAGAGTCACATTCACGTGGACTCTGTCTGTTTGTATGTCAAGGAAACGGGCTGACCTTACTGACTGGCCAGGTGACTGACTGACTGACTGGCTGGCTGGCTGACCGGCTAAAGTGCTACCGTGACAGTAAGCAGTCTTACAATAAGACATGCCTTATAAAAGTTTTACGTGTGTTTACTAATTACTTGGTTAATTGTTAATAATTAATTTATTAAGGAAGGGATCATCTTCGCTGAGTCTCATAGACATTCTGTTGGAGACAGTGTGGTTAGGCCAGTGGTGTCCAGCCCTGCTCCTGGAGAGCTACCCCTCCAGGAGCAGGGCTGGAGTGAAAACCGGCAGGAGGGTAGCTTTCCGGGAGCAGGGTTGGACACCATTGGATTAGACCAGTATTTCCCAAACCAGTCCTCAAGGAACCCCTATCCTGCAGATTTTCTTTGCAACTCTGAATAGGTACCTGTTTGTAGTTAATCAACCAATCAGCAATGAATTATGTCAGATGTTGCATACCTTGCATAATTAAGTGCTGTGCGATGATTGGTTAAGTACAAGCAAGGCTACCTATGCAGGGTTACAATGAAAATCTGCAGGATAGGGGGTCCTTGAGGACTGGGTTGGGAAACGCTGGATTGGACAATAGCCAATCCTCACTATCCACTATCTAACCTTGTCCTTAGACTTAACCACTACATAATCCTAATCCTAAACACAACTACCACCTAACCTTAACACAAAACTTGAGTGATAATTCTGTTTTTCTACAACTTGGGTCTTGTTTTTGTTGTTTTGGCATCGTGCATATGGGTTATATCATTTTACTCACTGGTCTCATTTTGCAGAATTCGAACGTGGGACCATTGCTAGACGCAGCTTTGCAAGAGCGTCTTACGGCAACTGAACAGAAAATGTCAGACATGTTTCAACAAGTCCAATTCGACCCAATTATCCAAACCACATATTTGGCAGTGAAAACAAATTAAAAAAACAACCGATTCTGAAGCTGTTACCTGAAATGTCCAACGTCATCAGCGATCGACCACATTGCTGACCTACTTACTGGTTGAGCGCGCAGGAAGCACCAGCCTATACATTACTGCAGGTTGTAGGAACCATCGATAAACTACCCAGCCAACGCAAGTGTGAAGCCACGGATGATGGGGAAATCTAGTACACAGTCAAACTGGGGCACTAGGGGGGGTTTTGTTGTTGTCGCTGAAAAGATAGGTCTAAGGCTCGTGTTCATTTACCCCGCAGGATGCCATTGTAAGGCTGTGTAGGGCACTCCTGACCTGATAAAATGTATGCATTATAAAATCCTATTATTAATATATAACGCATTAATAAAACAGTATTAATCATCAAGTAACCACTTTATAAAGTAACCTTATTGTAATATGATACTACAGTCTCACTAACCCACTGTGGGCAGAACACAAGAACAAGACAGTCAGGGTGCTGTAAGACCGTCGGCCAGAGAGGAAGTACGAGTGTAGCAGAAAGACTGGTCTGTGGCATTTTTAGGACGAGAGTGATGTCATTACATGATGAATCATAGTACGTTTCCTATGTCTGTCCGCAGATATAGGAAGTAGCCTGGAGGCAGTAGCCTGGAGACAGACAGTTCCTGTTCACTCTCGCTTTAGCTGACTCTGTCCGTGTTATTCAGGGGCAGACATTTTGTGTAAATATTGCCTGGTGTGCAATAGGGGTGTGAGAAAATATCCATACACTCGAGTATCGCCATATTATATTTTGTGATACTGCATCGATTCGCCAAACCACTATATCGATGTTTAATTGTTTACCTATAAAGGTCGGTGACAAACATTTTGTGTTGTGTGTAACACCACGGCCGCTAGATAACAGTGTTGTAATCTATCTTCAGCCATCTGACTCTGCCACTCCAACCCAACAAGGTAAACTGAGGCAGGAAGTCGCATAAGCACAAAGAACACAGGCCTACGAAATCGTAATATATCACCTTTCTTACAGTATCACAATATATCACGATATATTGAATCGTGACCCCTGTATCGTATCGCCAGTCTCGCCAATACACAGCCCTAGTGTGCAACACTCCTATTTTGAGGAAGTGTGCACGCAGAAGAACCCAAACCGTACTTGCTAGTGAACACTGGGTATGTCTTACTGTGTGGTTCAGGTCTTTCTCTCTTTCTTTGTCACCAGGTCCAGTCGAATGTCATGTAGTATGTAATTGTATCTCTATACCAGTGTGTGAAAGTGTGATTTATATATGTAAATATTTGTATTTCAATGTCCAGGCCGGGGCAACGGTTGTCCTCAAGCAGGGCAGTAAAGAAGCTGTCTTATTTTTCTGTCTCCATCACCTTCGTTTGATCTCATGGCAGATCAAATAAGAGTCTGTTACTCATCGTAACCATGATGTCCTGTCGGACTGTCACCCACTAGTTTCTGTGAGCTGGTGAACACCTTGCTGCTGCAGACCGAGGCCCCCGGCAGACGACCCAGTCACCTCACTGGCGGGATACTCGAGGTGAGAAACATCTACACAGCCTTCTTCTTCTTCTTCTTCTTCCTTCGGCTTGTTCCCTGTTTCCCAGGGGTCGCCACAGCGGATCTGATAGTCTCCATCGGCACCCTGCGAGGGCACAGCACCGATGGGGGTCTTGTCAATCCGCATAATGATTTGGCAAAATTTTACATTGATGCC